>NW_025780326.1:0-51820 GCF_021130785.1 Homalodisca vitripennis | reverse complement strand
ACTATGCGGACTTTGGACAACCGGCGACCCTCCAGTCTTAATAAGCAGCAGTCTACCCAGGCTATGTGGGGCTCTGTTCTGGGTCGACCTTCTCATTCCCTAAGTACTAACGCTCGTGAGGGAAAACATACATGCGAATAAAAAACAAAAACTAAAAAACCAAAAACACAACCACAACCCTTGAAAACAGTTCCTGAAAGCCTCATTGCCACACACCATCACACTAAGTAAACACAACTCATAGAGGTTGTGTATGGCCAAACATCCCTACCTTCTCCTCAAACAAAGTGCCTTAGGAACACACGGAGGTTCCATTGCACACTGAAAGTCTTCCTCCATACATGGCCAATGCTCTTATCTGGAGGAAGCGTAGTACCAAGCGCTGAGCGGAAGCAAAAGCCCTTTCCATAGACTGTAGAAGATCAGCTCCTCAACAGCCCAAGCAGCTCCCATGTCTTACCAGGTACGCTGGGAATGATGCCACAGAAGCAACTCGGCAACCTCAGAATTTAAGGAGGACCTAATCTCACCACTGCTCAAAGTGAGAGGAAGCACCTAAAGGCTAAACTTCTTGATAACAAGTAAAAAAAAAAAAAAAAAACGCGCTGAAGACTTTTGACCCTTCCAAGTGGAGGAGGGGGAAAATAGAAGAACGAAAGAACTCCAGAACGGCAGGAGGTCTTCAACATCCCAGGGCATGCCAAACTGCGGGTACCAAGGCGGGGGAACACGGGGGTCGGCCAAACGCCCCAGAGGCACCTCGCGGTACACCCCACGCCTCCGCTGAGGTGGCCCCGCAAAAGTAAGGCTAGGAGGGGAAACCCGCCAAAGCCCGGATAGCCCACGATCCCGAGGGGCCTCTGGTAGCACACCCAAGGCTACACCTACAGACGATGGGTCGCGGGGCGATTCAAAATTAGCCATAGCCCTCGGGAAGGCTACCCGGAGGGCGAAAGCTTAGTGCAGAGCAAGGAGAGGAAGCCATTCGAGGACGCAAATTATGGAGGAAAGAAATCCAAACCCCTGGACGGGACTGGTTCCGGTTCCAGTCGTTTGCGGGGCACCTACCTAGAGGAAAGGCTTGGTTTTAATTGCTTCCTGCATCATACCGAGACACACCTAACAAACGTTGGCTGGAAGAAGTTATTTTCACAAGAATAAAAACCTCCTGGGAGATTGATCATCTTCTCTCGAGATCGTTGGGTCTGCGTCAAGGACATCTTGAGCGTCTCGCACTAGGGTGTTTTTCATCGAGCTCACCCGAAGCTCTCTGAAGAAGACACCTGACAAATGGTTACTTGCATAATGTTCAAAAAGCAGGAAATCCCAACCTAAATGTAAATGAGTGGAAGAATACCTTCCATCCAAGCCCAGAGATCCGAAAGGTTACAGGATTTGTACTGTTTCCTGGACGAGGTCTGCTTACAAGGCTGTGAAGGAAAACCATTCCAACTGTAAAACGAGCACAACCTAGGATCTCTGGTCAGGTCCTCTAAATCTGTCTCCTTCGACAGAGTCAAGGGGACCAATGCCATCGAGTTCTACACAAATCTAAAACACTCCAGCACAGTAGGGTGCCTTGACGGGCAAATGCCTTCTTGCCAGTTCTTCCTCCAGAGAGGGATCTCGGATTCTCTGGCCATTGATTCAAGAACCATGGCTTCACCAAGGGAGAGTGCGCGGGCCTAAATGAAACCAAAGGTAATGTTAATTTACTCGTAACCTTTCTTTCAAGCGCAATGTCAGGACCTGATATCCCTGTTGAAGAGGAGGCTGTTTGGATTTTCATAACCCGTGTGTCAAACGCGCGGAGAATTGTGTGTGGCGAGGGCTCTACGCAGGAGGGATCGGTCACTGTGTTTAGGCACACTGAAGGGACTCCGTGGAGTGGAAGAATGGAGGGTGCAGATAGGGTAGGCAGAGGGAGGGCCACGCGCTCGCGAATTGTTAGGCTCCGGTATAACTTGGCCATTTATGGATGCTCAGGGAAACTCCCTCACATCAAGAGACCTAGAGCGCTCCTGGTGGAAGATAGCACAATAGCTAGACGTCAACAACTTCTTCTAGGTTGTGACGCCAACGCCCATCACTCTGCTGGATGGGTCAGCACCAACACTAACCCCAGAGGTGAGGCACTTTTACAATTTCTTCTAAGCAGGGACCTATTTATATGTAATAAAAGTAACCGCCCCATGTTCGCAACACGAACTAGACAAGAAGTTGATCACGCAACACGAACTAGATCAATATAACAATCTGCACACAAGGTTTATACTTGGAATGGTTGATAAGTGGGCACGTAAGCGAAGAGGCCTCATTATCGGATCACAGGTATATCCGCTTCAACTTGCAAGATGAGGCTGCAGAGGTCCTCTATCGCAATCCCAGGAGGACTAACTGGTATGGATATAAGTCTGACTTTCAGTCACAGTTGGGATCGGTAGGCGGAAGGGTGCGATGCTTCACAGATATAGATCAGATAGCTTCTGACCTGCAGAATGCTATAATTCAAATAGCTTCCACGACAATTGTCCATTGCGGACGGGGGGAAGAGTCGAACCAATACTAAGTGGTGGACTGCGGACCTCGCTCGCAAAAGGGCTAATGTTAGGAAGCTGTACAATCAATGCAAAAGGAGCCGTATCTGGGAGTCCTATCATAGTGCTCTAACAGACAGAATGACAGTCCTAGCAATTAAAAGGCAAAAACAAAGTTCCTGGAGGCAGTTTACACAGAAGGTAAATGAGTTAAGCGCTATGGCAGCTAGACTCTGCAACGTTTACTAGCCTCAGGTCCAACCGGTCACTTGGGATCTTTAAGGTCCCAGGGAGGTCAACACACTTCCGGGTCTAGTGATAGCCTCAAACTTCTCCTTGAGACTCACTTCCCTGCTTGTATCTTTGAGAATGACAACACTGGAACGTCTGGTAACCATGAGGCAGGCTCCACGGCCAAGAGCTTATCGTGGTAGCTGGGCCATTGCCAAGAAGGATTGTCACTCTCTCTAAAAGCCAAATGGGCAATTTCTAAAATTTGCCACCTTTCAAATCTGCAGGAGGGGATGGAATCTTTCCGGCCCTGCTTCAACAAGGGCCGGCGGAGAATCTCCTTACCTTTCTATGTGAACTATTCAGGGCGAGCCTAGCTTATGGGTACATACTACCACAAGTCTGGCGTCTCAACAGGGTGGTCTTCATCCCTAAAAAAGGGGAGAGCGGACTATTCCGTCCCTAAATCTTTTCGTCCCATCGGTTTATCTTCGTTTTCTACTGAAAACATTAGAAAGACTGGTGGAGAAGGCTACCTGAGAAAGGGAAAGGGAGTTCTCTCAGTACACTCCCCTTCATCGCAACCAACATGCATACCAGCCAGGCAAATCCTGGTGAATCAGCACTGCAACCAACTATTCAGTAGGATTGAGGATAGCTTGTCCGCCAAGGAATTGGCATTGTGCACCTTCATAGACATTGAAGGAGCTTTTGACAATGCTAAATTCACTGCAATGGTAAGTGGGAGCACAGCGACGTGGCCTCGAGCCAGCTCTGTGCCGGTGGCTTAGGGCCATGCTGTGCTCCAGACGGATCAGGGCCGATCTCAATAAAGAATCGCTCGTGATCGCACCCACAAGAGGATGTCCTCAAGGAGGCATCCTGTCACCTCTACTGTGGAATCTAGTTGTAGTAGTAGATGGTCTACTTGAGGACCTTACTAACAATGGAATCTATGTCCAAGGATATGCAGATACGACATAGTCCTTATGGTACAGGGGAAAATCTATACAAATGTTGTTGTGTTGATATCATGGAATACCAATCTTCAACATGTATACAACTGGTGTCAGGGAGAGGGACTGAAAGTAAATCCCTCTAAGACAGTAGTTGTACCATTCACTAGGAAAAATAAACTAGAGTCTCTTTCTAGGCTGAAAACTCGCATCCACACAGCTTGAGTGGTCAAAGACAGTCAAATATTTAGGACTGACTCTAGACCATAAGCTTACGTGGAATGATCATCTTAACAATATCCTGCACAAAGCAAAGTGGGCGCTCATGACGTCCAGGAGACTTGCAGGAATCTCATGGGGCGTAAAACCCCATATAGCACTATGGCTTTACAAAGCAGTTGTAAGGCCTCAAATCACTTATGGTTCATTAGTCTGGTGGACAAAGGTGAATCAGGTAACTGCCAAAGCCAAGCTTGAAAGCTTACAAAGGCTTGGTACAATCTTTGCAACCCGGAGCATTCAGGAGCAGTCCTTCAGCGACCCTCGAGGTGGCTTTAGGACTTCTACCTCTTGATGTCCATATAAAAGCTGAAGCGCGTAGGTCAGCTTATCGGCTGGTGGTTGCTGGCTTGTGGAGGAATGGCGCGTCTAACGCGAGCCATGGCGCCATCACTGAAGCTGTAAACCCAAGCGCTATTCTCGAAATGGTCTCCGACATAATGAGAACGGAGTTCGTATTTAAATAAGCCATTCTCTGTTGACTTCTACTCCAGAGATGAGTGGAAAATCGCAAGATAACATCCCAACAATAAGAAAGAGCTTTGTCTGGTACACGGATAGCTCGCTTATTAAGGGTAGAACTGGATATGGAGTGTTTAGTCAATCCCCTAGAACTGCCCTTTGCGGAACTGCTCCATATTTCAAGCCGAAATCTATGGTATCCTAGCCTGTGCCAACCTAGGCCTCACTAGAGGGTACCAGGGAATGAACATCTGTATAATGTCAGACAGTCAGGCAGCTCTTAAAGCTCTTGACTCCAACAGCATCTCATCCATGCTTGTGTGGGAGTGCTTTAGTGCTTTAACACTCTCTGCAAGCTTGGATCACGCAACTTTGTGCGTCTTGGTTGGGTACCGGGGCCTCCACATAGGCATAGGTTGGTAACGAATGCGCCGACAGGCTTGCCAAAAGCGGAGCAAGCATGCCATACACCGGTCCAGAACCGAGTTGTGGTATAAGCAAGTCAGCCGCTTACCAAAGTATAAAACAAATGGTCCAGGAAGACATACCCTTGCGGTGGCAGAGTCACCAAGGACAAGCACTCGGCAAAAGACTGCTTGCTGATTCTAGCTCCGGCTTCACCAGATGGCTGATGGGGCTGGGCAGGGATCGGGTTAAGCAAGTGATTGCCTTGATCACTGGACACGGCCACTTCAGGAAACACCTAAACACTCTAGGTTTACGACATGAGGACTCGGAGTGCAGACTCTGCAATAAGTCTGAAGGAGACTGCAAAAACACATAATACTGGACTGTGAGAGACTGGGAGCAAGGAGAAGGGCTCTTTTCGGTGATAAACAACCAGGCGACGAACCAGATGCTAGTATCGGGGAAAAGCTTCTTAGCCTAATTAAGGGCACAAAGATAGGCTTACCCCTCTAACATCAAAGGGGCACACAATAAGCTCAGGTATGACGTTGTGAGGATCTGTGAATCCACCCCAATACCCCAAAGCAAAAAAAAAAAATGCTATTTCATTTCCCAGTAATATTCTTTCTGTTTTCTTTCTTTCTTATTCAGATTTTCTAAGATGTAAGTTTTGTTCTTGGTGTTGTATTTCCGGATTCTGTATTCTGATTTTCTATCAAAGCGTATAAATAATCAAAAATCGGAAAAAAAAAACATTAAAATCCCATATTTACAAGCTTTTACTTTATTTTATCTATTTCCCACGTGTACGCAACTTCCACTTAAACAGTTGTAAAATAATGTACCCGAGACATAGCCAATAAATACATGCAGTTACATTTAGTTACTCTTGGTGAAAGCAGGCTGGCGAATAACAATAAACACCAATATAATACATGATAGTTAACACACACACACTTATACAAAAGGTAAGAAAAAGAAATATCATGGAGTATTAAATAAATTGTATATTTTATAACTATGAATAAGCTTAAAGTTATAATAAAAACATGCAAGATTTCCGAAAACAAAGTGATAAAAAGTACTGTAAAATTATTTAATACATTTGATAGACACCGGATATACAAAAACATAAGGATAAAAGCTGCACCTATGTGCAATAATAACCAGTAGCTCTCGTGGATCTTACCGCAGCATAAGCCAATAAATCCACTGGAGCATTCGGATTGCTCCCATGTCTTTAGTTGCGTGAAGATAAGATCTGCCATGATAACAATTGGACAAGAGCCCCACCGACCGAGTTCTAACATGAACTTCCTGAAGTTCATGGCAATCAGTTTAAGTTCAGCAACGTAAACAAAGACAGCAGGACCTGGACTGTAATATTATTCTTTAATATTATTGTACTTTATTTATAACTGTATAAAAATTAAAAAGAGTTGCAATATAAATTTTTTTTATATAGTTCTTAATTTTAAAGCCTTTATATAAAAAATTATTTTTACATATTGTGCTCAATGTAAATTTTACCTGAGTATGAGTTTGGAGCTTTGCATTTTTCTGTACTCACGTTAGTGGAATTCCTCTTTACAATGACATAATTGTTTAAAATACATTTCGCAACAGTGATTAAAATATATAAATATAATTTGTATTAAATATTACTTAATATATTATAGAAAAATTGAATATAAAACACTGTTTTCCGCAGTCTTATTATCTGACTCAATAAAGTAATTTAAATTTTATAATTTAACAGTAATTTTGCTATTACTTATTTTATAATTTTAAGTATTTCTTCCTCTCCCAACCTGTAACATATTTTCGAATGATTATGTACTGCCATATTTTCAGTAACGAAAATTCATTAGTAATTATGAAGACCAAAAAGGGACGAGCCGACATGTTGTTAAGCTAACAAGCTCCCTCATTAGATAAAAGTTAACGTGTAAGAGGAGAACGCCAGTATTTCTCTTCAAGTAAAATAAAAAGAAGAGGTAACAGTTTAGAATTATGCTTACTACATTGACAAAAAAATGCAGATTTAAAGAGCATAATTTTATCAGGCGAAGTTAGGGTTAGTAAGACTTTTCTAACGCTTGACCTGGAGTCATTGACGAAACACCAGTAACGAACACTCTTTTTTAATAATTGAATTTAATTATCAATAAATATAAAAGCAACTCCGAACAGGACGTTTATATCTTGGTTAATGACAGTAAGATTGTTGTGAATCAAAATACTTTAATCTTTATGGTATTACACGCTGATACACGTGTTGCATGTACCGCAGTCTATATAATCGCGAGCTGTGAACCTCACCTTCTCATATGACAGGGTAGTTTTCGTAATGTGTTGTAAAAATGGTATTTTTATAATCGTATAAAAATTCCTAACAAAATTGCTACTAGATTTCTATATGATTGAAATGTTATGGAAATTTTAAACGTTTTAAAGTATCCATTATGCAAACCATTTTACCAGAAGAACTATATAAAGCTAAGAACGTACTTCTCACTTACATCTGGGCAACCCAAACAATGTTCAGGATTGGCACATCAATAACGAGATATTGGGATAGAGAGATAGCTTGATAGATAGGTCTAATTTACTGCAGGCAACTATTTGTTGCAGTGGTTGTATGTAAAGATGGGGAACATGTAAAGATCCCCCTTCTTCCATTGGGGAAGACACACAGTGCCGAATACCCCTACCAACTTTGGGTGTACCTCGAGATCTCGGCAGGCAAATCCATCCCTTTATGATGGACAATTATTTATAAAAATAGGATTTCGGGCATTAGCATTATGTATAAATGATTTATATTTCTTAAATCTAATAATTATTTTATGAAGCTACACTGTTAATTTTAAATTTGAAAAATTGTTGCATGTTCAACCTTGTGCAACCTTATTAACAATATTTATTCAAAGTTTTGAAAGGAAGCGTTCCATTTTGTAAGAAATAATGAGGTCATATTATCCTTTCACGTGTATAATAACATCCTTATCAATTGTAAATACCACGTCACTCCCTATGTCGGATAATCTTATACAGGTTTACGTGCAGAGAGGTTTACTCACATTCCTCTAGTGAAATAAAAATAAAACTAACAACCATTGAATAATTTTCGTACGGTCATTGATAATCGATGTACCTAAAAACTAATTTCAAAGTCATCTTTAACTTTCAACTTCAATCCTTAGTTCTTCTTTCTATCCTATAAGCGCTATTTAGTATTTATTAAATTTATAATAACCTCACTAATGATAATAAACGCCAGCATTAGTAAACATTAGCAATGATTATCATAATACAAGTAAATAATTGTAAAACTATAAGACAAAGGATGAATATTTCAGAAATAAGAGAAAGTAGGTAAAATCATCTATGATCAAAACTCTATTGTGTTGATATAACTGATATGTGTTCTTATTTGTTTTATATTAGTGACACTTAAGCATGTAAAATGTCCTGCAGAACAAAATAATCGCAGGTAAAGAAGATTAATGGCAGTTCATTACTAGAATTGCTTCTCGAGATCGAAACTGCTCATCTCTAGATAGAGGAAAAGTGGTATTAACGAATAAACGAGTAATTTTCTATTATAAAGTAGAAAAATTATTTGCTTTAAGTATAACAAATAAAATTAAAACCAACTCAAAATGTATTACACTTCAGAATATGTAGCAATTGAATTTCTTTGTTCTCAATTTATTTCCAACTAAAATAAGGTCTAAGAGACGGAATTGAAATTTAATTGTATGAAACAAGATATTTTTTGAATTATATGTAAAAATTTCTTTTAAAAACGAATAGATCATTAGCTACTTTTTCTGGGACTAAACTCAACGCTCGGGAAAAGTTTAATCAAAGTTTTCATTATTTTGTGTCGTAAATAGTTTCACTTCTAATTAATTCAGTAAACAAAATCCCTTTCCTATCGCCAAAACATAATGTTTTTTTTTTTGTACTGACAGTACCGTTTCGACTTATATTTAGCTTACTTTAAATGTAATTATACTTTTTTCGGAGATTGAGAGTGTCTTTACTCTATTGCTATTGTTTTCATTCGGGAATATCTTGACGAGCCTAAGATTCATTACCTGTCATAAATTTATTTGTGACAGTTATTTATATTACATAAACAGTTAATCTCTAAAATGTAAAGCTCTTCGCTAGACATATATAATGGAAGGTGCAAACAGCTCTCATCCAACAAATAAAACAATAACGTAATTATTTACTTAAATCATAATTTTCATTACAGCACCACCAGTAGTAAAAAACAAGTTAGTCGTAAACAAATTTTTTTAATTCAGTAGGCTACTTTAGTAATAAATGCGATAACCTTGTATTAGATATGTTTCTTTCATTTTTTTTTTACAGAATATTGGTTGTGTTTTCATAAAATTCAAAATATAATTATAATGATATTTTATAAAAATATAGAATAAAAATAAATTATATACAGTAATTCTATAATTTTATCTACTCATATATGGTTTATAATTCTAACGCCGAAATAGGTTTAAGTGAGTTATATGTTTTGTCATTGCATTTATAAAACTCTAAAGGTATTTAACGTTTTATTGTGACTGAATGAACCATAATCCTCCGATTTATTGGCTGAGCTTTATCGTAGCCTATAAATCAAAGAAAGGGCCTATAAATATGTCATTGCCTGTCCGCCCATACAATATTCTGAAATAGAAAAGACCTATATACTTTAAATTTGGCCCAAAGTTTCATTTCCAATAAATTTGGTATACTTTCGTAAGAATGTTTAATTTTGGGTAATCGTGATGACTCCGAAACAATATCAAAATACGAAATGTGGAAATAAATTATGACATAAAATGAAATTTTAACTTGGGAAATAGTAACACATATTGCTAAAGACTTGAAATTAATCTCATATGCAGTCTCAGCAAGTTTTGTTACGCGCGATCGCATACCCCGTCATACATGACAAATTTAGTAAACATACAGAAATGAGTAGTTTATAAGTAAGCAAAATATTTTAAAATCTTTTACAACTTTAATAAACACACACAAACCTTGGATTTAATAAAAAATTTGCACATTTAGCAAATTTTTGTGTAGGTTCACTAAAGTTTATAAGACGTAATTTATATAACTGTAATTTATACCAAATTTACGTAAAATATCTATTTATTATTATTCTAGGAAGTAGAGACTATCAATCAATCAACCTATATCCCGTAAAATCGAATAAAGTAACTTCTCTAATACAAGGTATCGCATTTTATATTTAGGTACTGAATTAAAAACTTTATTTGCAATAAACTTGTTTTTGACTGCTGGTGGTACCTCAGCGAGTACACACGGAAGGTTCACTGTAGTAAACATTATTACTGGGTTCAATCATTATTTTATTATTGTTTTTAATTTTTAAATTGGAAGTCTAGCAAAAGGCTCAAAAGTGTAAAAGTTAACTTTTTACACGTCATGTGAATAAGATAATTTCTTCAATGAGGTGGAACTATTTACGGTAAAAACTTGTATTAAACTATTAACTATCCTTAAGTTTAAACCCCCAAAAGAGTAGCGTAGCTGATGATCATTTCGTTTTTATAAAAAAGAAGTTCATAGGTCGAACACACAAAAATATCTTGTTTCATACAATTGAATTTCGATTTCGTCTCTTAGACCCTATTTCATTTAAAAATATACTGAGATGAAAGAACTCAAATTGTTATGCATTATGACGTGTAATATTTTTTACTTTGGGTTTGCTTTATTTGTTATACTTTACTGCACAAATACTAGCTTTCCACTCTATAATAAAAATTACCTGTTTTGTACTGTATTATGTAGCCAATAATAGCATTTTGCCTCAAGCTAGAGATGGATGGTTTCGACCTCTAGAAGCAATTCCAATAATGGACTGCTATTATTTTCTTTATTGGGGATTCTTTTGTTCTGCAGGAAGTTTTACAAGCCTAAGCGCAAATTAAATAAGAACGCATATCTTTCTTACCAACACGATTTTGTTTTGATCATCGAGTTATTTTTACCTACTTACTTTTCTTTCTGAAATATCCATTCTTTGACTTATAGTTTTACATTTAGTTACATGTATTACGATAATCTTTGCTAATGTTTACTAATGCTGACCTTTATTATCATTAGTGTAGTTATTTTAAATGTATTAAATACTTAGCATCCCTTACGTCATAGTAAAAAGAAATAAGGATTAAAATTGAAAATTGAAGATAACTTTGCTATGAAGTTAGTTTTGGGTATATATATAACTGAAAGTTATATGAAAATTATTCATTGATTGGTAGATTTTTTTTCATTTACTAGTGGAATTTGAGGAAATCTCTATGCATGTAAAGCTGGAGGATAATCTGCCCGACTGTACGTTGTATTTATGATTGGTAAGTCTGTTATTTATATATGTAAAAGGATAATATGACCTCGGATATTTTTCAACGTTATCGACCTATATTGTTTATAGACCTATATTGTTATAGACCTGCGGATCAAGCTATTCCTTTATCCCATCTTCTCCTTAGTGATGTGCTAATTACAGAATTCATTACGTTGAATAGATGTAAGTGTTAAATTCGGTTTATGTATACATAGTTCTACTGGTATAATGGTATGTATAATGCATGCTTTAAACATTTATAAGTTATGTAATATTTAAATTGTAAAACAATCGATTAGCAATATAAGTTGTTGGGAATTTTGATAAGTTTATAAAAGTTCTTTTAGTTACAACACATTATGCACATTAACCACTATAATATAAGAATATGAGGGTCATAGTTAACGATTATAGACTTTCATTATATGCATCACGTGTATCAGTGGCACATATGTGTTGTAAGTCGATTATTAGACTAATATTAAGCTAAAAGGTAGGTTTACGATTTATCCTTATTTGTTGCCTATTTGTTAGTCTTTTAATCTTCACGTGATTGCATTTTCATAAAACGCCTTATAATTTAGTGCATGTGATCTGAGGAAGTATACACTTCTAGAATGTTCGTGATTTTTTATTGTAACATACGATAATTTTTAAATTTCTATAATACCGTAACCTTTGTAATAATTACTTTCAAACTAAGAACAGATAAAATGTAACGACAATATTTTTTTAGTTATAATTTTTCTTCCAAATGTAACTCAAATGGTGGATGATTCAAAGAAAAAGATTATATTATTTTGATTTTCAATAATGTACTTGTCATTGAACAAGATTCAGACGTTCTGCCTGGAATGGCTTTAATATTTTTTTATAATCATATCTAACCATTTCAAAAACCAGTGTTCCTCGTTGGTGTTTCGTCAGTCACCGTAAAGAACTTCAGGTCAGGTGTTAGTAATTTCTTATTAACCCTAAATTCGCCTGGTAAAATTATATTTTTAAATCCGCATTTTGTTGTATTGTACGTACAAAGCGAAATTCTGAACTGTTACCACTTCTTTGTATTTTAAACGATGAGAAATAATGGCTTTCTCCTCTTACACATCAAACTTTATCTAATGATGGAGCTTGTTAAGTTAGCTTAACAACATTTCAGCTCGTTCCTTTTGGTCTTAATTGCTATGAACTGTCATTACTGAGGAGTATGATGCAACATAATTATTCAAAAATATGTTACAGTTTTGGAGAGGGAAAAATACATTAAATTATAAAAATAGGGAACAGTCAAATTACTGTTAAATTAATATTATACAAATTACTTTATTGAGTCGGATAATAAGACTTTGGCATGCAGAGTTTTAAATTTAGGCTTTCCATAAATTTAATAAATACAAGAATAGGTTAATACAAATCATAGTTAAAATTAGTATTCATTATTGTGTAATATATTTTACAACATGATTTCAGTGTAAAGTTAAACTCCATGGAAGTGAATATAGACTGATGTAAGGCTGCAAAACACATACTCAGGTAAAATATACACTTAACACTATATCTCACATAATTTTATATCAAGGCTTTAGATTAACAACTATATTAAAAAGATTTTAAATTAAAGTCTTTAAAATTGTATATAGTTATAAACTAAATACATTAAACTATTAAAGTATAATATTACACTCCAGGCCCTGCTCAATTTGTTTCCATTTCTGGACTCAAACTGACTTCCCTGACCTTCCTCAGTTAATTCGTTATAGAAGTATTCGCCGATAAAATGTTCGCTCGGTCGGTAACGGACCTTTTCCAGATATCATCATGGCATATATTATCTTGAAAATAATGTCATGGCAGCAGCTAAAGACATAGGAATGATGTGGCTACTCATTGAATTTCTTTACTAATGGTGCTGTAAGATTAAAGAGAGATATTACTGTTAAGTTGCACGTAGATGCAGATTTAATCCTTATGTTTGTATATCCCGTCTTTTACAAATTTCTTAATTATTTTTGCTGTACTTTTTGTTATAAATTTCTTCGCAAATCCTGCATATTTTGTTTTTACCATAGCTTATTTATAACTATAATACGCTTAATTTTTTTAACTATTAAACTGAAAATGTGTTAACGTTGGGAGTACATAAAATAAAGTAATGCTAGTAATTATGCTTTGTGCCTTTCTTCCGGTGTTGAATTCTCTATATGCTTTGAATGACAATAAATTGTTACACTTTTTACTTTTTCAGCTGAGATGAAAATAACGAACATAATAAAATAAATAAAATCCACAAGAAAAAAGACATAATCTGATTTAAGGGCACAAACAGACAGAAATTATAAACACACACCAAGAACAAAAATGATATTTTAGATAATCGGAATAAAAATGAAGAATATTAATGGAAAGAATATTAATGACAAAGGAGGTAACACCGCGTCGACTTTAGATGGGAATAATACCCGAGTTTTTTTTTTCTCTTTTACCTGTTACAAGGATATAAAACATTACTTCTCGTTATGAATGTCTGTCTGACTGTCCAGAGGACATCTCAAGATTGACATGAGATCAGACTTGAAATTTAATCTGCAACTTCAGCTGAGTCTGTTACGGGGACATGACGTAGTCCTAACTTATCATGTGTGCGTTAATTACCTGAATTATTCTTGAATAAACGTTTCAGTTATCAATACCAGTACTCCAAGACCGGGCTAAGGTTCTCTACTTATCTCATAACCACAGCATTGCAAAATGTAAAGTTTAACGGTTGTTATCAGTTCTGAAACTTACACTTGGAGAGATTCCCTGAATATCACGTAAGTTTGTTTAAGCCTACGTATTGGCACAATTCTACCTAGTTTAAACACTCTCAAAAATACATCGTTATTGAATTGTTATAATAGTGAGGTAACTAATAATAAAGTTTTGAATTTCATGTTATGTGGGCTTTAAATTTAATATTAAATATTGCTTTATATAATACTTAAAATATATAGCTTTCAGATTATTTAATATATAGAAATGTAAAATCTAAATATAAGCGGTATATTTTTTCGAATAAGAGACGAGCCTAAGCTACCTACCTTTTTTCGTACTACGAAGTATAATAAAATAGAAGAGAAATAAGACATTTCTGAAAACTTTCATATGCGAGTTCTACCATTTCCCGGAATGTTGTTTGACATTCATAACTTAAAGAACCCAGAGCAGGCTCAGAACAGAATTGTTTTCACTGTCTATATTTAACCGCTTCATTTCTCTTCGACCAGTACATTCTACTAAATTATCTGTTTCTTACATAAGTTCAGTAATTCGTGCTTTATAATAAAAGTCATCTCCACATCTAATATTCTTGTGTTTAAATCAAGAGAAAATATTTAGACACAAATTATGAAATTACCACAGAAAGATACCTTACGAATTTAACTCTGTATGTATATATGTAAATATACCCAAATAATATAATACCCATACCCAAATAAAAATACATTTTATGGTTCTCACATTAATGGGATACTGATGAATATTGGCTCTACTGTACAAGCAGCAACCATCTTTCAGGAATAGCAGTCTAAGTGGGGATAGGCTCAGTCTAACTGTAAGCAGGCAATTGAACACATAGCTATACATATACAATAGCCAAGAGGTCTACTATGAAACTCAATAACTAATGACGGTAGTATGTAGATTAAAAGATTGTACTAGCCTTTTACTTTCTATTATAAAACGTGAAAAAGTATAGATACCCGAGTTACAACGTTAACCACAAACTGCCTAGTTGAGTTAAACTGAGGGAAATCTCATTCAGCTTGTCTATTTATAAAATTACACAATAAAGACATTTATTTACAAAATAATATCTTCAAGTTTTTATGTAGGTTATGAGAAAAAAGGTACCTAATATTTGCCTTTTTAAACCAGACAGCACCTTTGAAACTTCATTAGTGAAATAATTGGGAAATAATTTTAAAAAAAATTGTATAAAAAAGGAAATAAGTACTAATAAAGGTATTACATTTTAAATACAAAAATTAGGGACGGAGCTTTTTAGTTTCAACCTGTCAACCATTCGAATCCCCAGGTTACATCATCCATCGGTTTAGGTACTGCCGAAGGGTATAAACCAAATACCAGAAATAAACCTTTCTTATATTTGTACTTGCATGGCCTACATTAGCAATGTTCAAAAATAGATTGCACATTTTTTTATAGTTAATTAACATATTATCTTTATTGTAGTTAGTTGAATATTTTAAATTTATTTCACCTTAAAAATGCAACATATTGTAATATAAATTAATAATAAATAAAAAATAAATTTAAAGAAAATAAAAGAAGTGAACAGGATGGATGAGAGATACGAAAAAGTTAAAGACTGATCCTGTACTCTTAGGGTGAAGAGAGAAAAAACAAGAGGAGCGCCGGTTATTAAAATTCTGCTCCGTCTCTCTATAACACAACTCTTACTTCAGTCATTAAGGTGATAACGACTGTTTCAGAGATTTTACCTCGATTTATAAGTCCGTAACGTTACTTTCATCCAAAGTGTTATATATAATTTGTAAGAATTACTCGGAGATTACATATTTAAACTAGTTTAATGACAAAGGGTTTTAAGAGTACTATTAATTTGTATACAGTTTAGAAAACGGTAAATAAGCGTTTAGTTGATACGTGCATGTTGTATTTTTGTATTAATTATTTATTTTACTTCTTTTCTAAGTTTCAAATTTTAATTTTCAACTTGAAACAGTTCCACACATAGCTGCCAATAAAATGAGTGAGAGATTAATTCAATTTAATAGTAAGCTAAACATTAAATTTCAAGGAATTATTGAACTGAATTAAACAGGACAAGTAATTTTATATTTGCATTTTATGTGCATGGTATTTTTGTATAGTTTTTTTATATGAATCGATCAGATATATTTAGGATAGAATTATGTATCGAATATTTTTGTAATATTATATATGAAAATGTTTACTATTGTAATGGGAATTTATAAATATTTTACAGTATGGAGAAATATTAAAAAATACTCTGCTATTTCTGTTTGGCTGTATATAAACACACAATTCAAATATATTACATTTTTAGACAGTAAGTTGACACAGCAGCTGTTGGTTTAGGTAAAGTAATAAGGACTGAAATTAAGTTTTATTTAGAGACGAATTTATATTTAGCAAACAAAAAACCTTAAAAAATGGATATCTTCAAAAATGTAAATTGGTCCAGTAGTAAAAGCATTTAGCTCAAAGTATTTCGAAAGGGATGAGTTTACGAAATTTTTGTAACTTGAGTCCAAAATACGCTCACTAAAATATAGGAAATTTTTGAGGCTCTCATTGGAGATTTGTTATTACCAAATGAAAAAATTATTTAATAAATTTAACTGTTCAAGAAGATTAGGTCCTCTTAGGAAGAAGAGCTCAAGAAACTACAACAAATAACATATAAAGTTGATTCATATTCTATTTGCAGATTAAATATTGATCTTCTTGTATAAAAATCAAAATATCTAATTTTATTGTCATTTACATTAAAATGTCTACATTCCTTGTCAACCGAAAGTTATTACAACTCTATTTATTATTAAAAAAAAAAAAAACAAATTAAGTACCTTAATTTTTATCCCAGTATAGATATCTACATATATTATATTATCGGATGAAAACAATAATATAAAATCATTTAAAAAAGTTCCCTTGCCGGTATCAATAAAAATTTACCCTATTTACATTTTGACTTTGATATAATTTACATTGGTAAGTCGCGAATATGATGCATGAGCCAGTTTCATTCAGTTTCAAAAAGTAGTAGGAATCCCAATGTTTTGTAGAAACTATACTTGTATAGAAGATTTCAATACACATTACCTGATTATTGTAGAAAAGGAATATAAATGTGCTTGCTTTATGTAAGAAGTGGTATAGTGTCAAGGATTATATTGAAAATATTAGATTATATTAGTATAATATAGTTAATAATGAAACGTATAATAAGTATGAATCCCACAATTGATTTATGTTACCTTCTTTATTTACATGTTTATATTTCACAACAGTAAATATTGCCGAAATCACCAAGAAGTTATACTAATATTATTATAACTGCGAAAGTACCTTTGTTTGATTGCTTCGCTTTCATGCGTAAGCTTATAAGTGATCAAAACTTTACGTGGACATTCATAGGATACATTGCATAAATATAGGTATATTTTTATTTCTAAACTACCTCCGGGGTACGCCTCTTTGGTTTTTAAAGTAGCGAAAAATCCCAAATTGGTCTCTTGAGTTGTAAAAATATTAATTGACAGAGCCTGTCAAGTATAATAAACTGTTTGGGGTAGAAACTTTTTTATGACTGCAAAGCCACATTCTTAGTTAATGTTACACTACTATAAATTTGTTTAAATTTATAGTGTGTAACTTATCTAAGGAGTAACCATTAGTTGTTTTGTACATTTCAGCGATTAAGTAAGTATTTATCTACCTTATAAAATATCTTAAAACAAAAGATGGCCAGAATTGACTCTAAAAAACCCCTTAAAAGCTGCTTGCAAGAACTAAGCTAGATTAAAGTTCGATGGACTGTATACAAATTACAGCACTTAATGTTATACATTATTTAAAATACTGTGCAGTTTATAAAAAAGCAAACACGTAAATTAACGTACTTTAAATTTTTGTTATATTTAGGTAGTAGATAAAAAAGACACAGTAACTATTTAAACTTTAATATAAATTTTAAAAGGGTTACAAAATCCATCTTAGTTGTCTTTTATCAAAAGTAGGCTTTACTGTTGCATATCAATGTCAAAATCAAGTGTAAAATAAAAAAATTATACAAACAAAATAGTTTACAATGAACGTATACGTTTTACACTTTTTTTGTTTATCTTGTCAACGAGGCAAACTCTACATTGGCGACGGAAGTGTAATTCTCTCGAACAAGCAGTTTTCATACACGTGCAACGCCTACTAAATTCCGAGGAAAGCAGCAGGTACTGCTAGCTGTGCATATATAAAATGTATAGTGATGTAACCATTAAAATACATTTAAGGACTGCTACAAAACCTACCTTAGTTGCCCCTTCACGAAATAGGCTTCTCAGAGTTGATTATGTACATATATTTTCTTGATATAGAAAATTAATTATGTCTGAATTAAATTAAACATAAAAAATATACAATTCTAACATATTTCCTGATCGTAGCAAAAAGGCAACCTAAATATTGATGTTGGTATTAAAAATTCAATCGAAGTGCTCATACACGAGCAAAACATACAAAATTGCGTGCGAAGCCGCGGTCAACTGCTAGTAATATACAAACGGAAAAATAATAGTTCAGTAAACACAGTCTATTCTTTAATCTTGCATGAGCGTAACGTAAAAATTCATTAGAGTTTTCTACGCGACAGCTCAAATCTAGATGGCATCGTATTATAAACTCATCTCATTTAACATTTCATTGGTTGGATTTACGAAATATTTACATCATTAGTTGGCAACTCTCTCGGTTTTATTTTAAACCAGTGAAGTTAATTACAGTTCTGCCCTGGAGACGTGAGCAGCGTTCGTAATTCCTGTCTCTCCTTTTACTGTCATACCATTCCATTCAGTAAAATGTATATGTGAAAATCATTTACACATAAATTAATATAAGTTTTACTTATTAATAAGTGCCTGGTGGTTTGTATAAATCATTAAAATATTCCTTATATGAGTTCATTTTATTTTACATGAATTTCCTTATTAATAGACGTAGATGGACAGACGTTTGGCACGCTTATATCCTTAAAAATAGTCACCCTTAAGTGGTGTATTGATTTTGGATATTGGAAAAAACATAGACTCTGTTTAATTCATAGCTTTTCAGGACAATTTCTCTGTTAACATAAGAAGCAGAAACAAGTGTATGATTCACTTACCATGATATTACAGGCATTTACATTATGAAATTTAGGGAATTTTATAATTAGCCATAAATCAAAACTGCTATAGATAAAACGAGAAATCTGTTCGGAAAAATATCAACGTGACCTTTTGCTTTGAGAATTCACAATTTTCTTGAAAGTAATTAACTTCTTTAAGACAAAAAATATTTAAAGAACCCTTCATTTTCTTAAATGATTACTATTATATAAATATGGAATAGTGTCTGTCTATGTGTTCGTGTACGCGTGCGCGCCTGTGAATGATTGTACTAAAACGACATTCTTAGAGTCTTAACATAATCGAAGTTAGGTTAGGCCAGGTTAGTTTAAGTAAGGCTAGGTTAGGTAAGATTTACGTTAGATAAGTTTAGGTTACATAAGTAAAGGCTAGGTTAGGTAATATTAGGTTAAGTTTAGGTTACATAAGTTTAGGCTGTGTTAGGTTAGTCCACGTCCATTTAGGTTTGGTTAGAATAGGTTATTTTATGTTAAGTTAGGTTATGTTATGTTAGGTTTAGGTTTTGTTTTAGGTTAGGTTAGTTTAGGTTACTTTACATTACTTTAGGTTATTTTAGCTTAGGTTATGTTAGGTTAGGATAGGTTAGGTTAGATTAGGTTAGGTTGGTTTATTGCTCCCTGTGGGTTACACCACCCTCGTCTCTATATCACGGAATATTCCCATTGTTGTGTCTAAAGTTATATTACAGCAAACGAACATCATAAACTGAAAGAGCGTGTCAAATATAATTAACTGTTATACCTAATCACTAATAAACGTCATTACAACAATTTGCTTAGTTTGTATAACAACTGTTTAAATTGTTGTGGTCTTAAAAGTAAGTTTAAGAGTAACATCATATCTTATGTCAACATTTTTACAAACACAGTGAAAATTGCAGAATTTTATCAAATAGTATTTATTGCTTGGTAACTACTGCAATGCAGATATCAAATGAAGACCACAGGGGAAGAACTTGGTAAGTTACATTTTGGTAATTTTTCAGGAGAGCATTTTTTTAACTTTAAGTCATAAAACATTAAAAATATTGATATATTTAATTTTTGAACTATTTATTTAACAGATTTATGTAGTTGTACGTTTCTTATTTCACCTATAACTATAATTTTTTATTGATATATCCTAATTATTTAACTTTTTCCAAATCACGTCCTGGACTTATCAAGTTTTTCCCCTTTAATTTAGATTTTCACTTTAGTATAGGTATGTAAATAAGTAAAGAAGTTGTGTTTTTTAATTATTTTTAATTTAAAATGAGGATTAAACTAATATCATTGAAATTTATGTATTAGAATATTAAACTGTAGGCTACAATTAATCTTATCTTCAAGTTTTGTGAGGTAGGCTGTAAAAGTAGGCTTTAGCTTCCGGCCCACAAAACTGCTTCAGTGCTTTTATGTCGTTGAACTTCTCTTCAGATATTGGTATATGCCCTAAAAAACACATTCATAAATAACACGGTTATCTGAGGACAAACGCTTGTGTGTATCTATAAAATTGTTGTTATCCTAATGGTTAGTCTAGATCGAGTATGGATTCAAAAATCATACAAATGCAGAACAACAAGATATTTGCTGGATAATACGTCATAATCATTGTCACGTAACTATCTTAAAATATTAATAATATCTCTTACCTTCATACGATATTTCTGGAAAGAGGAAACTCTCCATTAGTAAGGTTGTTCATGAGTCGAGCCATTCGTTTTCCTTTTCTCCTCTGGATCAAAGATTTCAGCTTTGTTTTTTTGTTAGAGGAAACTGAAGTTTCGCTTTCCTTTTCTTTTGAATGGGGGGTTTCAATGGAACTTCTTCCCAAGCCCCATTGAAATTATTACGAATTTTGATCAGAATTGTGTGAGTTTTCATCAATCAATAGTTCTCTCATCGGCCTAGTTGCAAAGGAAAGAGATTTTTCATAGATTAAATCCAAATGATTCGTCCAACCTTTGATTATGTCTGGTATTTTCTCAACAGTTATCACTTCAAATGGATATGGTTTTACTTTTGCACATTCCAGTTCATGGCACCAGTCTGCTGGAATTTCACACCTCGCTCTTTTGTTTATTAGAGCAGTATTCTTATCGCATTCTAGGTAAGAATGTCCCCGTATTGGGTAAGTAAACTTAATAGAAGTCAATCTCTTCACAGTATGAACTAGATAGTGACAAAGCTTGATTACAACATTGTTTTTATTTTGCCCACCACATGAGTCGCAAAATATTTCCAATTCTCTAACTGATGGGTGGAGAAAATTTAGGACAAAATGAGAAAGGAAATGAACAAACTTCATCTGCTCCTTTGTTACCTACTGTTTCTGGATAAACGTAAAAATAGCTGGCCCTATTTGGACAGAACATGTACACAGAAAGTTGTCTCTTATAATAAACATCATTTGTTTCAATATTCGGGCAAGGAAAGTTTCGGGCGAAGTCTATACTAATAGCTTCTTTTGTCTCATATTACATTGCGGTATCCTTAGCTTTTTTCTTCCGGACATAAAAAGTCTCTTACTTTCTTAAATGCACCTCGTGGCTAACTAACATCTAGGGCACGCTTTTCTTTCAAAAGCTTCTCTCTCACACCTTGATCTGTTTCATTTGACCCCAGTTTTCAAATATAAAGCCCGAGTCTCTGCTGTTTATTTGTCACAAGTTGAGCATGTGTCGGTTTCTGGGGTATCCAAAGCTTATATTAAAGTCATTATTAAATATCGTTCTATAGCTTTCATAAGATACTGCATGCTCTGGATACTTTTGTTTGTACAGGTCAAACATTTGTTGAATGTTTAGGCTCTCATCTAAATAAACCCTGTCTGATTTTTTTAAACTATAATGGCTGTTCCTACTTTTGAATGAACTAATGTGCTCCTTAACTACCGCAATAGTTTCATCTTTCAATTTCTTAGGTCTGTTTTGGTGAGTCCCTCTTAAATCTCTAGGCGACACCCCATTTTTTTTAATTTTTGAAACCAGAATCTCTACCTTTCCCCTGGTAATACTGTGTAAGGAAATAAAGGCCTGTTTACAAACTTGAATTTCCTCCACAACGCCTTCTTGCTTAATTCTTACACGATAACAAACTGAGCAGTCACGGAAGCTTGCTTCATTTTCATTTTTCCTCAGCCTCCGTCGTTGAATTGGGACTAATGAAATGTTATCACAATAAAAATACAATTTCTTTATGTTATCGTAAACATTTTGCATAATACGAGCGGAGATGAAGCATATTCGTTCTAATAGTTTATTTTTATTTTTAAGAGCAATTTACTCCATTGTGTATCCACATGTGATCTACATTTCTCTGCTTCTTTAAGTTTAACAATATGTTTGTATAAAGATTCATATTTAAGTCTCTAAAGTGTTTGAAAGTAGATAAACTACTATCGTATCCACAGCAAAGTTTAAATGAAACATGTTTTAAATGGAATAGGCGAAACAAGGTACAGCGTTTTCACGCATTACAATATTGCAACTCTGCAGAACTCTGCGTTATATGGCTCATTGATCCCACGTTAGCTGATAGATTCCATTTTGTTATTGGGTACACCCCATTGATTAGTTGACATTCATTATTGGTTGGACCACATTTATTGGAGACTCGTTATTGGTTAAGTGCAATTTATTGGACATTCGTTATTGGTTACACCCTACTGTTGAGACATTTCATATAGGAATTGTTCAATTTATTAGGCAATTGCTGTCGGTTACTTTCAGATTTGAAATAATGTTTTATATACGTTGGGTGGTTTGAAAGAATAATAGGATTTGGGACTTTTGTAATTGGTACAAAATGTTTGATAGCCGTAATTTCTAAACATTATTCTATCTTTCGTAGTTATATTTTTTTACAACATATAACGATGGAAAATGTCAAAAAAATCCAATTTTCATAAAGTTTACATTCTTATTTCGACTAATTGGACATTTTTTCGTTGATTATAACCCTAAGGAGTACACATTTATTACAGCTTAAGAACAAGAATTAATTAAAATCTTAAATATTGGTTAAACTATGATACCTTGTAGCTATTATCTATGTAGTTTAAACCTTCACTGTGATATGAGCCACTATCGTTTAGTATACGTACACTAGTAATAATGTGCATCCGCAGCAGTCAATGTATTAGGCCCTATCAATTAGACATACAAAACGTTACAGTATAATGAGCTAGGCTATTATTGAGATCAGTTATACTTATTTAAATAAATTATCTTATTACTGAAAACATCTTTTGTCTAATCTTACATGATTTCAGAGATATTAATATCCTCTATGATAAAAAAATAACAATAAATAATACAATACTAATAAATCATTATGCAGAACGATACAGTTAATTTACACCCATGTGTACTTCAAACGTAAGAACAAGATTTTGTTTACCACAAGATGTAAAAAAATTTATGAAATGTCCAAAACACAAGAAAAGTTTATATATTGCTTTTATACCTTTCTGTTTAATCTTATTTAAAAAAACCCAGGACTGAAGTTTTTGGAGTCTATTAAACTTAGAGATATACTTCAAAGATCTCCGAGTGATTACCGTTCAGCAAAGGATTGAATTATGAGGGATTGTGTAGTTTTTGTTTTTTTGGTTCTCGTTTAAGCCTCGGCATCAGCTATGCCGGCTTCGAAGTTTTTTTATTTTTTTTGGACCTCCCCTGAATTTGAACCCGTGATCTCTCCGTTAGAGAGCCGAGACTATAAGCACTAGTCTACGGAGGAGGACGAATTGTTTACTTATGAAACATTGGACTTATGGAACCTCAGCATATTATCATGCATTACGGTAATGGAGCGGGGTAACTAAACAACTGGCATGAGGAAAGTCATAAGATGAGTATAAAAAGCTAAAATCTTCTGAAGTGTTTCCCAGATATAACTGCAATAAACAACACCATGTAAGAATAATGGTAAGACAAACTTCAACATCAAATCAATAAATAAAAGATTTCAACGATGTATTTCCTATTACAATAAAAGTTATTACATTTATTACTTCATTCAGCGGGTGATCCGAAGATTAGTCAGATTTCTGGTTGGTGCAGATTCAGAATGTTACTGCCTAGATTGCGAAACTGCGACTTATGCAGACGTTAGTCCCTGACAGTCTTGTACTACTGTCTACCTGCTTATAGGAACAGCATTTCGAGAGAGGACGTTAGCAGAATCCAAAAGCTGCAGAACTGAGCCATCAAGTTCATTTTTAACATGAAACGGATTGATCATATCTCTCCTCACCGGTATGCTGCCAAGTTACTTATCGTAGTCAGTGTTCAAGCTGCTGACGTGTTTCATCGTCCACAAGGTTCTCAAATTTAGAGAACCACAGTATCACAGCAAGACATTTTTAACGGGTGGAGATCTGTTAACGAAGCACCCGCTAAGATGGAAGGCTTTAATTTCCAAAGTGAGGCTAAAAGTTGGAAGAAGAATTTGCTCTTATTTTCATCCCGTCATTTACAATGGCCTTTCCGAACATTACTTATTATTATTTTTTCAGTTTTTTATTTACCACTATCAGTCATTAATGTTAATATTTTTTAACTCTTGTTATTCATTTAAAGTTTATCTTTCATTGTTTGTTGATAATTGTATAGTTTATTTGCACTGTTATTGTTTGTTTATC
This sequence comes from Homalodisca vitripennis, assembly GCF_021130785.1. Taxonomy (NCBI): domain Eukaryota; kingdom Metazoa; phylum Arthropoda; class Insecta; order Hemiptera; family Cicadellidae; genus Homalodisca; species Homalodisca vitripennis. The sequence goes on along the minus strand of NW_025780326.1, from coordinate 26,961 downwards.
CATATAGTATCACACTTTACAGTAGTGTATTAAGTTAATATTATCACTAATTTATTATATACTTTCACTAATTTTTTAATATAATTTATACTTTCTTATTACATTATTTATACGTTAATTATGCCTAGATCTGATTTAGAGTCCAATTGCATGTTTGGTTTGGCCCTTTTGTTTAAGTATGATTTAATCATCTATTATAAGTTAATAAATGTAAATTGGTTTTTGACCGTTGGAAGGAAATAAAGAAATAAATAAATTACAGGTATTGAATCTCGTTTACCTTATAAAGATAAGATGAAGAAATTTTCAAATAATAATAAACATTTTTGGGTGCTGAGCTGTGATTTTAAAAACAGTTGATTGCTGAAATAAGGTTACGAATAAAGCAATTTTTATTTATTGAACACTACAAATTGTTTGTATGTGTTGGACGCTTTGTGTAGCAAAATTTCACAAATTGTACAATAAAGGAATGTGACGGTTACTAATAAATAAGAGGGCGACAGTTATGACTGAATATATCAAAATAAATCAAATTACTTATATATTACGTTGTAATGCTGTTGATACATAACATTTATTACTAAACTTATTCAAGTACTCCAGTACCTGTGATTTATCAGTTAATTTTATAAGCAAAATCTGATTCTAAAATGCATGGCAGTTGAAACGCATGTATTAAGAGCTATTAAGAGGGACTTTAAACCAACAAATATACATTTCCCATATTTATTTTTACACCTTGATGTGACGTACAGGCACTTTTCTGGAACAAATCACAGACCGACGTTAAATTTACACACTCCTAGTTCCATATCTCTAAACGCTTCTTTGATATTAACGTAAGGTTCCCAAATAGATTTCCTAATAAGTATTAATACTCCTCTTATGTGGAGAGTAGATCATTTTTGTTAAAAAAAAGTAAGGATGCATATTGATAAGGCATATAATTCTCTGGCCAAATTATATTATAAACTTTTCTTTTTTAACGGGAATATCTTAAACGTTAGAAAATATTTTCATCTATAAATGTCCCAAGCCAATACAAAACTACAAGTAATTTCGCCACTTAATATATATTTTTTTTACTTGACCTGTAAGACGTTTAAATTTAATTTAAACAATCCCCTCTAAACTATAATGTCTGCTACATTTTTCTAAATATATCGTCTAATAAGAAAAGTAGGCTACTTTTTTTGGAAATTTACCTGTTAAGAGTATCTTGAAATTTGCTAATTTTAAAAAATCACAAAAAAATAATAAAGGTTGGCAAGCTACTTACATAAGGATATTCCGTCTTTTTTACTTTTGCATAAGTATACGAGTTTAAAACGGTACATTATTGCAAATATAGGAGTTAGATTTCGAAAACACAGTTCATAAATAAAGTTTATTCTAATCTTAAATAGACTTAATATTAACTTACATTTAGTTAATCTGCTTCGTAAGAATAACATTCAGTTTCAGTTTTAAATTGAATATTTTAATAATGCTGTTAGAAGTGCATTTTTCCTTTTGAAGTGAAATGTGAATATGTTTTTAAAAGCCAAATTCAATTGTTAAAATTTTGTCGTCTTTCTTTTTCATTAAACTATAAAATATTACACAAATTACAATAAATGTTTTAATGTTTCAAAGAATATATTTGAGAATTCCTTATACAGTTGTTTGAAATGCTCTTTACAAAATGCCAAATGAAACATACCACTAAAAATGTGTGTTATATTGAAATTAAACATACTCCTCGTTAGGTTTTCAAAGTAAATAAAATAATTATAAGTTCAGTTATAACAAATTGTGATTAAAATTTCAAATCTCAACTTGTTTCCGGGAATGCTCTCCGTTAATAAATTGAGAGAGTAATTAAACCCGACGTTGGAAATGGGGTTTAGAGAAAAAGGGAAAAAATTGGGAAAAAATTTTTTGGGAAAAAAAAAAAAATTTAAATTTTTTTTAAAAAAAAATTTAAAAAATTTTTAAAAAAACCCTTTTAAATTTTTTTTTTTAAAAAATTTTTTTAAAATTTTTAAAAAAATTTTTTTTGAAAAAAAAAGGGGGGGGGGGGGGGAAAAAATTTAAAAAAAAAAGGGGGGGAAAATTTTTTTTTTTTCCCCCCAAAAAAAAATTTTTTTTTTTTTAAAAAATTTTTTTTTTTAAAAAAAAATTTTTTTCCCCCCCCAAAAAATTTTTAAATTTTTTTTAAAATTCCCAAAAAAAACCCCTTAAAATTTTTTTTTTTTTAAAAAAAAAAAGGGGTTTTTTTTTTTTTAAAAAATTAAAAAATTTTTAAAAATTTGAAAAAAAAAAAAATTTTTTTTTTTTTTTGGGGTTTTTTTAAAAAAAAAAACCCCCAAATTTAAAAAGGGGGAAAAAGTTTCCAAAATTTTTTTTTTGGGGGGGGGGGGGTTTTTTTAAAAAAAAATTTTTTAAAAAAATTTAAAAAATAAAAATTTTTTTTTGGGGTTTCCCCCTTTTTAAAAAAAAAAAAAAAAAGGGGGAAAAATTTTTTTTTTTTAAAAAAAAAAATTTTTTTTTTAAAAAAAATTTTAAAAAAAAAAGGGAAAAAAAAAAAATTTTTTTTTTTTTTTTTAAAAAAATTTTTTAAAAAAAAAATTTTTTTTAACCCAAAAATTTTAAAATTTTTTTTTTAAAAAAACCCCTTTTTTAAAAAAGGGTTTTTTTAAAAAAATTTTTTGGGTTTTTTAAAAAAAAATTTTTTTTTTTTTTTTAAAAAAAAGGGTTTTTTTTTTTTTTTAACCCCCTTTTAAAAATTTTTTTTTTTTTTAAAAATTTTTTTTTTTTTTTTTCCGGGGGAAAAAAAAAAAAATTTAAAATTTTTTAAAAACCTTTTTTTCCCGGGGAAAAAAAAAAAAAATTTTTTTAAAAAAAAAAATTTAAAAATTTTTTTTTAAAAAAAGGGGGTTTTAATTTAAAAATTTTAAAAAAAAAAGGGGGATTTCCCTTGGAAAAAATTTTTTAAAATAAAAAAAAAAAAAAAATTTTTTTTTAAAAACCCAAAAAAAACCCTTTAAATTTTTTAAAAAAACCAAAAAAATTTTTTTTTTCCCCCCCTTTTTTTTTTAAAAAAAAAATTTTCCCCCAAAAAAAAAAATTTTTTTTAAAAAAAAAATTTTTAAAATTTTTAAAAAAAAATTTTTTTTTTTTTTTTTTAAAAAAATTTTTTTTTTTTAAAAAATTTTTCCTTATTTTTTTTTTTTTTTTTTTTTAAAAGGGGATTTTTTAAAAAAAAAAAAAATTTTTTTTTCCCCAAAAACCCTTTTTTAAAATTAAAAGGGGTTTTTTTTTTGGGGTTTTTTAAAAAATTTTTAAAAATTTTTTTAAAAAAAAATTAAATTTTTGGGGGTTTTTAAAAATTTTTTTTTGGGTTTCCCCCAAAAAAATTTAAACTTTTTTTTTTTTTTTTTTAAAAAAAACCAAGTTTTTTTTTGGTTTTTTAAATTTTGGTTTTTTTTAAAAAAAATTTTTAAAAAAAAACCCTTTTAAAAAAAAAATTTTAAAAAATTTTTTTAAAAAAAAAAAATTTCATAAAAAATTTTTTTTGGGGAAAAAAATTAAATTTTTTTTTTTAAAGAAAACAAAAAATAAAAATTTTTAACAGAATTTAAATTTTTTTTCCCCAAAAAATTTTTCCCCCTTTTAAAATTTTTTTTAAATTTAAAAAAAAATTAAAAAAAATTTTTAAAATTTAAAAAAATTTTTTGGGGGGAAAAAAATTTTTTTTTTTTATTTTTTTTTTTAAAATTTTTTTTTTTTAAAAAAATTTTTTTAAAAGGGTTTTTTTAAAAAAAAAAAATTTTAAAAATTTAAAAAAGGTTTTAATTAATTTTCTTTTTTTAAAAAAAAATTTTAAAAAAAAAATTTTAAAAAAAAGGGTACAAAAAAAAAATTTTTAATTTTAAAAAAATTTTTTTAAAAAAAAACCCAAAAAAATTTTTTTTTTTTTTTAAAAAACCCCCCAAATTTTAAAAAAATTTTTAAAAAACTTTTTTTTAAAAAAAAAAAAAATTTTTTTTGGACCATTTTTTTTAAAAAAAAAAAGAAAAAAAATTTTAAAAAAAAAATTTTTTTTTTGGGGGAAAAAAAATTTTTTAAAGGTTTTTTTTAAAAATTTTAGGCAAAAAAAAATTTTAAAAAAAACCCCCCAAAATTTTTTTTTTTTAAAAAAAACCCCCCCCAAAATTTTTTTTCAAAAAAAACCCAAAAACCCCCCCTTTTTAAAAAAAATTTTTTAAAAAATTTTTTTTCCAAATTTTTAAAAATTTAATTTTTTTTTTTGGGGGGTTTTTGGGGGGTTTTTTTAAAATTTTTAAAAAAAAAAAATTTTTTTTTTTTAAAAAAAATTTTTAAATTTTTTTTTAAAAAAATTTTATTTTTTAAAAAAAATTTAAAAAAAATTTTAAATTTTTTTTTTAAAAAAACCCCCCCCTTTTTTAAAAATTTTTTTAAAGTTTTTTTTAAAAAATTTAAAAAAAAATTTTTTAAAAAAAGGATTTTTTAAAAAAAAAATTTTTCCCCCCCCCCCCCAAAAATTTTAAATTTAAGGTTTAAAAAAATTTTTTTTTTTTTTGGGGTTTTTTTTTTTTTTTTGGGGGGGGTTTTTTTAAAATTTTTTGGGGGGGGGGTTTTTTGGGGTTTTTTTAAAAACCCCGGGGGGAAAAAATTTTTTCCTTTTTTTTTTTTAAAATTTTTTCCCTTTTTTTAAATTTTTAAAAAAAATTTTTTTTTTTTTTAAAAAAAAAAGGGGGGGGGGTTTTTTTTGGGGTTTTTGGGGGGGTTTTTAACCCTTTTTTTTGGGGGGGGGGAAAAAAGGGGGTAAAAGGGAAAAAGGAAAAAAAAAAAAAAAGGGAAAAAAAAAAAAAAAAGGGGGGGGGGGAAAAAAAAAAAAAAAGGTGGGGAAGGGGAATTTAAAAAAAGGGGAAAAACCCAAGGGCTTTTTTAAAAAAAAAAAAAAAAGGGAAAAAAAAAAAAGGGGAAAAGAAAAAGGGGGGGGTTTTTTTGGGGGAAAAAAAAAAAAAAAAATTTTAAAAAAAAAGGGTTTTTGGGGGCAAAAGGGGGGTTTTTTTTTAAAAAAAAAATAAAAATTCCCCCCTTTTTAAATTTTTTTTCCCCCCCCAAAAAAATTTTTTTCCCCCCCCCCCCTTTTTTTTTAAATTTTCCCCCCCCCCCCTTTTTTTTTCCCCCCCCCCCCCTTTTTTTCCCCCTTTTTTTTTGGGGAAAACCCCCCTTTTTTTTTTTTTAAAATTTTTTTCCCCCCCCCAAAAAATTTTTCCCCCCTTTTAAAAAAAAAACCAAAAAAAAAAACCCTTTTTCCCCCCCCTTTAAAAAATTTTTTTTTCCCCCCAAAATTAAAACTAAAACATTTTGGAAATTGGTTTTTTTTTTTAAAAATTTAAAAAAAAATATTTTTAAAAAGAAAAAAAAAAATTTTTTTTTGTTAATTATGTTAAGAATATACATAATTAGTGATTAATTTTAAAAAGGTGAAATCTGTACTTAAAAGACATGCATCCGATTTAGTCTATGTATGATCTATTGTGATTCAGTCTATCGAGTTGTGTTTTAACAAGAAGTATTCATTTTTGAAAAACATAATTGGAAGAGTTTGAAAGTTAATGCTCACAACTTTACATATTCCTAATTATTCATATGTTTAACTAATTGTATACTATAAAATCATAAACCTTTAATAAAGTTTATAAACTCATCATAGGGAAGTTCATAAACCTATTTTAATTAATTATCTTTTATTGACTAAATATAGTTTGATATATGAACAATATCATTGTTTATTAAAATAGGCTATTTATATATTTCGAAAATTAAGTAGGGTATCAAATATTGTAATGTTTTGCCCCCTTATTCTATTAAACTGCATTATAAAAAAATAATATTCAAAATTTCATATTTTTTAAGAACATTTTTGTTTGTTTATGGAAATTACAAATAGGTTTATAGCTTTTTGAACTTGTAAATTCTATTTCCATACCAAGTAATAAAATAAATGTGCCGTAGCTCAACTCAAACTACTAACGCACGATATGTATATTAATTTGCTCAATTGTTGGCTTTTATAGCTTTATAAAAATATAATAGTAAGCAAACATTTCACTCTATATCAGAATTTTAATAATATGCTGGTTTGATACAATGATATCATATAAGTAAAGACAAGTATTAATGTGCATTGTTTCTTTATAATGTGCATTAAAAATAAAACAACAAATTACGATACTGGAGAATAATTAAGATTTACACTCTTTTGAATTTTTAAAAATTTAGGAGCGAAATATATAAATATGCTGAGGTGAATACTAAAAAAAATACGCCAGAATTGTGAGTTTCTCGATTATATACTATGAATTTATTTCTGTGTAATGCAGCACTTAATCCTGGACATTGCAACCATATGAAAGATGTGAAGAACATATCAGAAGGGAGAAGTATGATCAAAGTGTCCGAGATAACCACATTTTGATGGCGGATTTGGAAGAATTTCCTGCAAAAGTAGTACAAGAACGATAACACTAACGACGGAATAAGTGATTCTTCGCAGACTCTGGAATCTACGTTCTAAATCTCAATACACCTCTCAATATCCTGAGAGCTCGTTGGATTACGTTTATAAAACCTTTTTATAAAACCTGAGATTGTGATCTAACACTACTCCGAGAGTTTCGCCTAGAACCAAACTGCTAATCGACGTCGAGCACAACCATCGCACTACTCTCACTAAGAGTCTGTATCATATTTGGAAAGCAAAGAATATTTGCTTACGTCTAACCAGCCATTGTTTGAAAAACACCCAAATCTACCGCCCATAATTAACAACTGATTTGATTCATGGCCTCCACTGTTGTTCAGAGTAGTAATAAAAGTGAAATTGATACTAATCTGCATGCAAATGAGCAGTCAATTTTTTTCAATATGAAAGTAAACTATGACTAGTAAAAAATAGAATAATACTTGGACAAAACAACAACCTTGAGTTATACCATAAAAATTAAAAGATCTGTAGGCCTATATGTTTAAATGCCAAGATGACCATATATTTTACTACTTCGCGTTCAACTGATCTATATAAAAAGATTGTGTTTTCTACAGCATTGAACTTTTTAAATCAGAGCTATAAATATGCCTCCTCAAACTAGAGTAAACCCCAAATTTGGTTAGTGTAGAATGTAACTTGTTTTTAGACTTTCTGTAACGCTGCACATTTGCAACCTAGTTCTTTTTACATTCTTTTATAAGGTCAAAAATACATGTATATAAAAAATAAATTTAGCTGCAAATTATTTCATGAGGGAATATTTATAGTTCTTCAAGGCAAAATAATATTAAAACTTTAGAAGGTTTTTTGTTTTAAATGAATAATTTCTTCGTAAAAACTTAACATTTATTTCTAAGTACCAGTAATTTTGTATTGGTAAATATAATACTATTGATTTATATGTAAAATTACAAGATATAAACCTTGACTTGCAGGCAGTAACACGAAAACATAGATTGGCTCTGAGTAAGAGGAGCGGATAAAATGTAACAAGTGGCCGAAAATAATGAAGTGTTACAAAGGCTCCAACTGTCAGCTTCTCTTTTGAAGGCGGCTAAAAGCTTTTCATGAATTTAAATATTGAGCGTGTCAACTTTTATATCTAAGTTGTCCAATTACCTTTTGGTTCCCAGACTAATGACGCTTACAAAAGCTTCTTTAACTTTATTATTTTACTAAAGATAGAAGAATAAATTTCGGATTTTACCTCTTAATTTTGATAAAGATATATACACCTTTAATGGCTGTTTAAAATTTGTTAATATTAAAATCTCAAAAATTTTACTTAGATCGGATGGAGTTAAATTTAAAAAAGTTACGTTCAGTCATAGGATCACTGAAACATAATTCAGCTCTACACAAACTAGGCTTTCCTTGTTAAATGTTTATTCATCGCCCATTCGCCAATTTGTATAACAGTTCTGGTCTCAAACTCTCTCCACGTTCCTTGATTTGGTATACTAAAATCTTTTAACGCATCCTAATCGGTAGTTATAACGGTGATAATTCCGGGTGTCGGAATGTCTTTACTTATGAGATTAAAGGAAAACTTAGGATGTACCTATGGCGAGATAGGGCACACCATAGTTCGATGAAATATTTTTAACTCTCGAAAAGTTCTGGATTTTAACTCTCTCGTCTACACAGGTAGGCTCTGCCTCTCTTAAAACTCCTTATTTTTCAATTATTCAAGTTCATGTTCAACAAGAATACGCTTGATAGATATAATGTATGTAGAGGTAAACACTGTTCCACCATTGATGTGAAATATAGCAATATGAAAACTAGGTGGTTGATTGTCCAATCAATACTCATATTTGATTTTTGTAATTATGTTTAAAATATTAGTTTAGTTTAACGTAGAATTTTTAATGACTATAACAATGCAATGTTTTCGAGTGTTGTATAACAGCAACACTATTTTTAACCTTAGTATTCTGCACCATAAATGGTACGTCTTAATCCTTTCTTCTCTATATATAACATTTTTCTAAGTTTTTAATATTTCAGGACTTATTTTCTCAGTTCTATGCGTACCCATGTTTGTAAAAGTGTTTTCTGATATAAAATAACCAAATATAGATAAATATAACAATAATTTTACAAATCATAGTTATATGAAATTTTCTTATATAAAGCAAATTAATTATCCCAAATAATACACTATTAAAAGATGCTATTTCTTATATAGTTTTTAACGAATAATCACTTCTCAGAATTCATAAATAAGTAAAAATATTATTTTTCATGAATTCATAATTCTTGGTTAAACAACACCCCAAACAATCTCATGTTAATAACCCTTAAACTTTTCATGGAGTGATGAAAATAAACTTTATTTTTTCTAAATTTTGTTTAAGTTAAGCTGACATTAGAATTTAACAGAAGAAGTTATTCATCAATAGTTAGTCCCGCAATTACTGACAAGACGTATATGTTAACTTTCATTAGTTTCATTATTTCGTTAATACCTTTGGCAAGTTGTATTACGAGTATTACGTGATTCTCAATAACCTTAATTATAAGCCTTAATGCATGGTTTAGATTGCATATCTATATAGTTATCAATATTGCAATTTTTGACTGGATAATGACTTTTCTAAGAAAGAGTAAATGAAATAACAACAACCTAATAATCATTAATTTCCAGCTATATCTAACACAGGCACAAGTTTCGTGTCTGCCTTTAATTATTCTTCAAGTGTGTAGGTATAATCTATGTAATCTATTGCAATGCACGTAATATAAACTTTAATTACAAAATATACTTACCGTACATTGCAAAAGTTCATATGTCGTGTAATAAATACATTATTTTTAATATTATATTTGTTTGCATGGATTTACATATAACTGTATGGTAACATTAAATTTATCATTGTTTAAATATTTGGTAAGATACAAGTGTTTGGAAAGCTTTGATTACAATCATTTATTTTTGTACAGCCTCATTCAAATTTATTCTGATCATACACCGTATATAGAGCTACAAATCTTAAGTTTCCTTCTAAACTTGATATTGTAAATATAAACCAGATTAATGTTGTGCATATGATTGTAAAGAGATGTATAAAATATACATAATCTAGTATCCTTCTTCAGATTTATCTCCTTAATATATTCGAGGTAAACCAATATATGTATATCTTCCCGTCCGTATCGTAGTTTATTGTTTTGTTCTTGGGGTTATTTGCATTTAATCAAAGATTTACTATTCAATGTAAAGATTAAATTGATTTGTTACGTTGATAACTCAGTACTCTTCAGTACTCAATTAATTCTAAAGTACATCTTACATAACCTATCTAGTAAGTTTGTAAAGCTATATAATGATTTCATCTTTTTTTTATTTGAGTTTATGTTTACTTCTTAGAAATGTAACAATACATTCCAAGAATTATTCAATTGGCTATTTATTTTATCCTAAGGATTTCAAAAGAGATTATAGCTTTAGTTTTTGATCACTATTTTCTATGGTGTTCAGGACCATTTAGAGGTTTCCTCTGAATTAGTAAGTAGTGTAAATTCTCTGCAGCCATGGGGTATAAGCCGACCTTGAGACATTCTTTTTCTATTTCTGTAGCAAAAGAAATATTGTCAATTGGGTTAAGGTTATTTTTGTAACTTTTTCAATTGTTATAAATAAGTGTTATGAACATGTGTTTTACTTTAGTAGAGGTATAATAAGTTTTCACAATGCACCTTTTCAAGTATGAATACATTTTTAATATAGTATATTAGTAAAATTCGTATTAAGTGGTTTTCCTTTGAAATTTTTGTGTTGCATTATCATTTTTATTGGATTTAATGAATTTTATTTCACGGTTGAGACGTTTCAGGTTTTACACGTGTAAGAATACTTTTGATTTGAATGAATTATATTCAACACGTCAAAGTAGACATCACCTTGTTGTTTAGATAAAAAAGTATACATACCAAGTTATTTAAAAGCAAAGTTATTGGTCTAAGGTTTTTTAGTATCTTTTAAATACATGCCCGGATCAATGATTTATATATAATATATATAGTAGTATTTATAAAATATATATATATATATATATATATATATATATATATAAAATACTTTACTTCCGGCCCTTTGGATCTACTTTTCCGTCTAAGGAAACTTTGGTGCTGCAGAGGCGTTTGCTTTATTATCCCGATCAAGAATAAATCGCGTCGCGTAGAGTCATCTTCGTTGAAAAAGATCTACTTCCAGCCACCGCATCACCAGTTTCGGTGCGATAACCGCGTTTGCAATGTTATCCTTGTCTACAAATTTTACACATACTTTGGTCTGAAAATTCTTTTATACATGTATATGTCAATTATATATTGCATTGACATCCAGTTTTGAGCTATTTTTATGATTCAAAGTCTATCGATTAAAATTTGTTTTACTCATTCAAGTAAACACTACTAGACAGATTAAACTGAAATTTTACATGATTGAGGTTTTTGTTACATGACGCCAGCTATATTTTTACAAATGTCAAGGTGACGTGCAGAAGCTTTTATTTGTCTGGGTCTGTTTTGTTTAGGATTTTAATCAACTATAATATAATTTATCATTCATTATATCATAAAAGGCTAGTAATTTAAAAGCAGATGATTTATTATTTAGTCTCCATGTATACTTTTTGTTTTTTATCTGTTACTGAGCTCGTTGTAACTATTCAAAAATATATAATGTGATACTGAAGAAAAATTCGAGAAACTTCACCGGTGTTTATAACAAACATATTCATTCTCTAAATACAGGGTACTATTTTAAAACTAAAATCTACAACTTCAGCGACTACTAATTATCTCAGAAGAAGTTTAATTTGGAATGTCATTTAAAAAAAGTATGTACTTATGGTGTGATTTTTTTTCAAAGTGATTATTGAGATAAAGCCTTGAGTAACTTCCACTGTTCCATACAATTATAGGGGGTGAGATTAAAGTTGAAAGCTGTCTTATTGTTCTATGATTTACTATCAATGTACATAAACTTACTCGATAGAAATTTTAATAAAACCTAAAAATTAAATCTTCATTTTCAAATAGATCTCAATAACTTAATATAAACTTGCGTTTAGATTCTATAAACGTACCTACAAACGTGAAAGGTACAAAATGACTAAGAAATTAAATATAGCATACATCTGTGCTGTGTAAAAAAGGGAGCAATATATGGGATCGAAACAATTAATTTAGGAATGAAATATGTAATTCTTATTTATGTTCGAAAGCATTAACTAGGTGGTGGTGGATTGGGTATCCAAGGGCCTCGAAAGAATGATTTAAAGTTTTTGTTTGCAACTTTACCGTGTACATATACCGATTCTGATCCCATTCAGAATTAGATAATGGTGCATAACGGAGAGGAAGATGGTCATTATCGAAGATATAAAGCTTTCCTAACCATAAAACATAACACTAAAACAGTTTGTCCATAATACCACACTCTGGAGCGCTTAAATCAGGGATCATCATCTTTGGGAAGCCGCGACCTTGACAGATCCGAAATATGTACAGTGACCTAAAATTTTGTAATGATCCTTTACCGTTGCAAAATTCTGATAGCAACATCTCAAGATAAAAGTAAATGTTTATTAACCACTTTCGTTAGTGAGCAACCACCAAGTTCAGATATCTTTGGAATTAAACATACCTCTTTTCCTATGTTTGATTATTGGAATAGGACGTAAGAAACCGTATTCAGCCAGTGGAAGTAAGCCCTAATCCTTCACCATCTACTTCTTAGTAAAACATTTTTAAGACACCTGTATATTTCAGAAAATCCCATTGACTCAATGGCACATATAGTTTTTTACGATAGTCTCCGGGTATGGCCCTCAAGACAGCAATCAAAATAAGGCAAGGTAAATGAATAACCCTTCTCTATACTGAGGCCCACACGATAAACATGTGTCCTCTCATATGCCATTTCGATTACAGTACATCTCCGCTCACAGCGGCTTGAAGTACTCTGAAACCGTGAGACGACCCTAAATCAGGCAAGACCGTAGCATTTTCAGGGATTACCTAAAACTAAAAACTTACTTTCCTTTTCTCCTGTAAACTGTTTCTTGTTCTCCATATCAACTAGTGTAAAAGAAGGTTACAGCGTTGCACTAAACCGTATTGGAATAAATTAATGATGCTGCAACCACTCAGTCTCTTCTTTAAGGGTATTTTCTTAATTATATTTAACTCTGCTCTAAAATATAATGTAAAAGATAACTAGTGGGTCCCGAAATAATGAATAGAGAACTGTTTAAATCAAATATAATTGGAAGAGACTAGGGCCGACCGGTTAAGGACGTCGGACTCTAGATCTGAGTTAGAGACAGCGTATGTTCAGATCGTGTTCCTGACCTTTCCAACTTTATCAGCGATGTCAGATTTGTACCGACACTCCTTACTTTAATCCATATCATCTTCGAAAAAGCTCATCAAGTAAAACTAGCTCAGAAAGTGTATCGGTCCCTGTAACAAAATAATTTACCGAGGAAATATTTTTTGGGGAATTCCCTAGCATTACATCACTCTATATGTTTAAAGTGGACTGAGATATTTACTTTAATAAAAATCCATGTTAAACTTTCAGTATCGATGTATTCAGCAAAAGCTAGATCTAGCTCTCTCTAGAACAGTCTAATTAATTACAGCCAATACCCATTAATATCTGCAATCGACAGCATTCGACTTTGTCTGTTGGGTTCTTAACTCCACAATTAGAATTAAACAGTCGACCAAAGTTATAGTAACAAATATTAATTTCCTACGTTAATTTTTATTCATTTAGTTAATAATATACAATATATGTCAATCGTTATTTTTAAACTAAACTAACATTTGTTCAGAAAACCAAATACCCGTAAATATACTTTAATATTATGAATTTCTAATGCATGGTAATAACTTAATTACAGAATTTCTGGATTGATTAAAAAAATAACGTTTTCCATGTGGATTCAATCAAAATATTATGTTTTAGGCTATTTTACTACGACTACTAGACAAAGTCCACACTGTAGTTCATCTAATTAATTGTATTTAATTTGTGATAATAAGACCAAAATTTGTACCTGTCATACTACTAATAATATATTTCATTGTCTAAGCTCTCAAATACACTTATTCGAATGGTTGTAGTAATAACGTTAATCTATACAGTTTTATTCACATGTGATGATTCCCTAAAAGTGTTTATTATATTTTATTACAGAGGAGCATACCTTGAGAAAATCTTGCATTAAACACGAATCTATGAAAGGTGGGTAGAAAGACATTACTCCACCTCCCTCACTCAAATCGAATCTTGATTCTAGGTCACATTATTTTAATGGTTATGGGATGAAGTTAGTCAACTCATGAATATTTATTTTATTTATTTAGGGAACAAATATAAGAATAATTAAATGTAAATGATTAAATTAAATAAATATGGCACCAATTTAAAGGTTATATGTGACCTCATTTTTGGAGCTTATATGTAATTTATTCTATGTAGTGAGGATACATTAAAGAGCGCAGTGTTTAAGATTAAAAAGTTTTCACCACAGACTTTAGTAATATTACGGTGACATTCATCATTTTATTACATTATAGACAATTTTTACTTTAAAGATTATCCATATAACTACGGTAGTTATCAAGAGCTTTATTATAAGATGGGTGTGGTGAAAATGAGAGTTCTCTCCTAAACTAAAATCTACGTCAGTGATGTGAGAGACAATTTGACTTTCTACATTTTGTTATATAACGCCTCAGTTGGGTCACATTGAATAAATTTGCTACAGCAGAATATAGGATACAGTGCAGATTTTGGGATTCCTGGAATGATCGTGTTTTTTTCAATAGTCTTTTTTCCTATAGTCTTATTTACATCAGACTAAGGAATATTATGCTGTTCATATCAAATTTTCAGGTCACATCTTTAAGGAGCAATTGGAATACATTCAGGAACGACAAGGAATTGGTTGCATATATCAGTATTCCAATTATTCTCGCATATCTCCTCTAAATTCAAAAATTTCGCTTGACAGAATTTTGTTATTTCTGGTAGAGTACCTGTTAAGATAACAGGCCATATGGATATTTTAATCGGCGAGACTGAATAAAAGTGGTGGTTAGAATGTACTCAATTTCAATATCTTACTTCTGGGTCATCTGTAAAACAGCATTGCAATAATTGGCATGTAATTAAAAAATTTTATATTTCAGTTTAATTTGTAGTAAGGACACAGAAACAAAAAAGGCCTATTAATACTTCGGGTAATACAACACTTTAACAGAATAAACCATTTCATGTTTTATTTTCATGAATAGATTCATGAAGGATTGATTCCACATAATAATAGTACATGTTTCTTTAATATCCTAAAGTTACGATTATAATGAAATAGTGATTCATATTGTAATCGATTTGAACATTTAAATAATTTTGATAAAAACTCTGCTTTTAATTACATAAATATTTATTTAATTTCTGGATTACTTAAAAGAGTGTAAATAGTTGTCAAAGATACATTTAATTTGTCAGCTTCCATTTAGCCACAAAGTCGTTCTCCGTTGTTACAAGTTATCGGTTTCAGCAAACTTTACAGAGAACAAAGAAACTTTGATTGGTGGTAAACACTGTCGGATTTGAGAGTCTTTAATATTGGATAACTTTGGTTTCAGAAAAATCTGTTTTCTTTGTTTCTGGGTGTAAAGTTGTATATATGATTTATTACTGTATTTCTAGTAGTAAGGATAACGATGATGCTATAATAATATTGCAACATGCACGCAAATCGTAAATCGCTACTGACTAGCCATTTAATTCATATGTCGTGAGTATTGACACATTCCAGTTTAAAGTACACATATTTGATTAATAGTTGTTGATGTTCGATTACCGAAATGGATTTTGAGATGGATCAGTAATATTGCATACATGTGAAACTGTCATCAGTGTTCAGTTTTGTATTCACTGTGATTAGTATCATAAATGTGACAGCAAATTCAGACCCAACAAACACTAACCGACTATTGTTATACTGGCTGCTCTAGATTATCTTAGTCGAGTAATTCTATTTAATGTGTTTATCTAATTTCAAACTGATGGAATAAAATCCTAAAAAAACTTGTTTTACTTACAGGTGTGACGAGATAGTGATGCTGTTATGTCTAACCTAACACGATTAGGGACACTAACCGACGCGTCCTTACTAATTGCTATCTTCAATTAGTTGTCAACTTGATGCAGACAACGGCCTCGGCTTTGTCATCTGACCAGTCACAATCAGGTTGAACATGGTCGTGGTTATCTACAGATGTTTATATCTCGTGTAAGTTAGATCATTTTCCAACCAGAGTCATAAAAAGTAAACGATACTTTGAATTTGAATTAGTGGAATAAATTTAATTAATATTTAAAATTATTTATATATTTATTAAAATTATATTTATAATTATAAATAACATTATGTATAGAACAGAGCTTAAGTATAAAAATATTTCAAATGTCGGTGTGTGTTGAATAAAACTATTATATTTTTTCGTAATCACGGAGTAGCTCACGGGGTTCATTTTTTTCATTATAGTGTATATTTTATCATTCGTAGTTTTTTTTATTTAATCTTTTTTATAATTTATCTTGTTTATCTATATAGTTTATTACTATGTTATTGCTTGTTGGGTAATGTTATTGCCTTTATGTTGCAACAACATCAACTCAAAAATATTACAGTTAACCCAGAAGCTTATATGGCATGTACAATAGCATTTGAATTGTATTGATGTTTTGGTTTCATGTACCTTTATCTTTACTGCAACGATAAAAAGTTGCATTTGATAAAGATTTCTACTTATATTTAAAAGATTTTTGATGTCCATTCTGTTTTTATAGTAATTTTTGTTATTTTGTTTATTTTGTATTACCTGAAATGATACAACCGTGGGAAATAAAAAAATCAATATCTTAATGTTGCTTGCCATCGATAAGATGTAGCTAAGTATTAGCGAATGTTTTTACAATGCTTTTATGGGCAACCATAATGGATAACAATAAAATTTCGTATAAAAATCGGTTAACAAACTGAGTATCATCATATGACGTTTTACCATGTTTATTATTACAAAGAAAGTACGAGTAAGAATTTACAGTTTGATAGCACATTTCTTACCTGGCAGAATAACGCGGGAGGTGTTTATAGAAGAAGTAGGAATCCGTATTTAAACTGTATTGGTTAGAAGATATTCATGAGGCGTACATGCATACATTTTAAATCAAGAACAACAACAAGATAATATAATATGTCATAATAGAGGTATAAATGGCAAGAAGCAATAGCAACTTTCCGATGTCTGGATATTGTAGAGGGGATATTAGCTCAAAAATACTTTACTCTTGAGTTTTTAAAACTATCTGAAAAAGTTTTTTTATAATGAGGGGTTTTCACATTACATAAAAACAAACCTTCAACTCAAGAGTGCCCAGACGGTTCTAACGAGGCAAGTCAAGAGCTACTTAACTACTCTCTACCTACATGTCCCTGTACTCTGTCACTAGTGCATTCAATTTATATTGTGAGAATTTAACTCTCATTGTATGATTTATATTTCTCCTAATATTTTAGAAAGGATAATATGATTTACAAAATTAATCGCTTTGAACAAATATAGCCAGCTACGTTTCAATAATTGTAAATTTTCTCCCTCGGGTGTTCAAATTTCAGCAAATTTCATGACAAAATATTAAGTTATTATGTATGTAAAATGAACTTTATGTCATATATTTTACAACTGAAGAAGAGCATAGAATCTATACCTTGAAACTTAGTGCTCCATTGTTGTAATATGTAACATATAACGGTAGCAAAAAAAATAATATGTAGCTTGTTGAGTTATCTATGTTGTCAATTTTATAGTATTTCGAAAGATTACAATAGCCAAAAATATATATTATTTTACGTATTTTATTGATTGCGACATCGAGGAAGAATTAAAATTAGAGTAACTAAAAATCTTTTAAACAAGTGCAAAGCTTAAGTAATATCATAGGAAGCACAGTGACAGCTATAATGAAGATGGTAGCAAAGAAATCATAAAACTATATTCAATATAAAATGCATTGAATCTTATACCATAATTTATATCAAAATTTTTAGAAATTTAGGAGCTCGTCTCTAACTACCTGTATTTAACATAACAGTAACTATAAGTACCTCGATTTTACTATTAAATGAAAATCTAATCTTAATTATCTGTGTGGTTTTACTCAAATATTACAATAAACTTGACCGATGGTACTGAAATTTTACAAGGAAATTATAGTGGTCTCTGGGTAACATATAAGTATATTATTATTTTGAAAACCCTCCGGACAACTCTCCACTGGTCTTTGAAACTTACTTAAAACTCCATATACATTATATTTATAGATTTGTTTTAATCAGAAGGTAGTAAATCTGTTTAATTTACTTGTTAAGGTCATTATAATAAGTATAACACTTTGTATACCTTTAACTTTTGATAGGAATTTTTTTTTTTATTAATCTGTCGAAGTCAGTTACACTTTACAAATATCATGTTATATGCAGAAGGTTTTTTATTTAAATTTTTTTATTTATAACGTCATAAGTGAATTAACTTAAAAGATAAGTACATTTGTATTTATTTTACCTTTAGACAGGATTTCTTCGCACTGCCCTGATATCATTGAAATAGTGTGGGAATTATACAATAAAATATTATAAAAAATAGAGAGAAATTCGGAAAACTTCAGAGGAGCGTAAAAAACTGTTTTACTCCCTGAATTCCGCCCCATATTTAAGCTTAAAACTGAATTCGATCAATGTTTTAGAAATTTTTTTAATATTTGGAAATAACACTATTCGATCAGTTTTCTGATATTACTAGCTATTGAAAAGTTTAGGCATTTTTATAGTAAATGTTGTATGTTACTATTTAGAACTATTATTTGTAGAAATAAGTATAGTTGTGTCATGGAACTGGAAATTTTCATCCAAAATTGTTAAACAGGTTTTTAACTCACTACTATAAACCAATACTACAAATACATTTAAACTATTGCTTGTACGAGGTACATGCATAATTTCACTTCAACTTTGTATTTACCAAAATAAACCAAGTCAGATTTTCATTTACAGGAGTCACTTAAAATAAAATCCATAATGTATTTATTATTTTTCTCATAGACACCGTATCTACCAGCTGATTGAAAGACTGTATAATCTGTGGAAGTTGTTCACAGATATTCAAATTTATGAATTAATACAAAAAGTGATACATTGCGAATTACAAAT
Organism: Homalodisca vitripennis; assembly: GCF_021130785.1. Lineage (NCBI taxonomy): Eukaryota > Metazoa > Arthropoda > Insecta > Hemiptera > Cicadellidae > Homalodisca > Homalodisca vitripennis. Next base: position 8,091 of record NW_025780326.1, on the reverse strand, counting down.
TTTGTCACAGAAACCTAATTTTATTACTTGAACGTGATGAAAGCCATATTTTTTAAATAAACGTATATGTGTAGATGTTAGAACCATTTAAAACAGTTGGTTTTGTTTTTGGAATATAATCCACTTCATATATATTATTATTAAGTGGAATCAATAACAGATATTAAGTAGAAAATAAAATAGGTTAGTTCGATTATTTCATTAATTATTTACTATACATTATATCAGTTTTATAACTAATGAAATTAAATTAAATCGATTTACTTATACGAATGAGTTACAAAAGTTATAATTTCTTCATTACTAGTATACATTAAAATGAAGTTAAAGTTGTAATACGTTGTTTATAACATACGCATTGTAGATAAGTATCACAGCGATATGAATAGTTCATTTTTTTATATAAAATCCAAATATAGACTATTACATTATGAAGTAATATTTCATTTAAATCCCATACATACACAAATCATTGTTAATAAATAATAATAAAGGATGTGTCATAAAGTAAGGCGAATGCTTCATAGTTGTAAAAGAAATGCAGTTCACTCGGTTCTTAGAATCAGTCAATACTGAAAATGATTAAGCTTTCTATTACAGCTTACAATTTTCTAATGAATATAAACGCAGTCTTCAAGATGAAACCCCGTTCCATTAATTTTAGTCGCTATGGAAGTAATTAAACCGTTATAATATGGCTCGATTGCAATATAGTTTCTATCATCAGAATTTAATTACTTTTTTTGTACAGATAAGAGTAATTTAATATTTTAAATACAATTTATATATTTTACAATCAATAACTTAAATATTAATTCTTTTCGATTTATAGGTTCATAATTGCATATTATTAAATTATAATATGATTTTAAGAGATTGCTATAAAGTCTACAGCCTTATTTATTAATACTAAAATATTTATTCTCAGATTGACCTACAATTGAGATATAATGAAGATAATGTTTAGGAGAATCTTTTTAATGAAATATAGGCGTTTTTAGTTATGAGTTCCTACTCGCGTACTATCTCTGAGTCTCATTAATACAGAAGAACTAGTGAACGTGTTCAAAGCTATAAAATAAATATGAAATTATTGAATCGAGATGAATTCTACAATTTTATCATGATTTGAACAAACACATAACAAACAAAACTCGTATCATATATACTTGTATTGAGTATAGATTGTCCTTGTTTTTATATAAGCAAACAAACAAGAAGGGAACAGAATTTTGTCCCTGAGACTTTCTGTAGCAATTGGATACAGAATCACACATTTTCTGCAGACAAGAAACTGATTTTAACTGCAATACAAAACTTGCAGTAGCGTTGGTCTTTTATTGTATTATTTATTCTTCTCACAGATGCATTCATTCTTCACACTGTTATTTGTGTTGGGACACCTCAACACAAATAATAATTGTTACTAATATCATATTTCATCTCTCTTAATATAAATTTCAAACTTAACATTGTGTAAACACTGGTACTAAAATATCTTTTTGGAATTTCTTCGCTTTTGTTATTACAATAATCAATAAATTCGGGCTTAAATGTCGTCGGAAAGTTACTATTACAATTTTAATTTTGAATTTTTTCAAAATTTTACTCCTCCACTATATAAGCATCTCTATTCAACAAATTCATGACTCCTAAAGAACTGGCAGGACTGGTAATACAGTCCTGCAGAAGGGTGAAGGAGCGGAGATTTATCTCGGTTTTCTGAAGCTTAGCCAATCTGCGATCAGAATAGCTTCTTAAAAAAGACTTCTAATTTTGTGAGAACTGATGCTATCTTTGATTTAATGTTTTTCTTCCTCATTATTTCTTGGGTTTCTCATAGTATTCTTGGATATTACTGTGGAATTTAAGCAAGTAATTCTGCTTCATCAAAGTATATTGAGTGTCTGTTTTATAAACTATGTTCTGTTATGGGTGATTTTTTTCTATATTCAGTTGTTTCTTGTGACTAATTTGTTCTTTACCTCGTGAACAACCACCCTTAAAGATTTTTTTTACGAGGGGTCCATCTTTATTTTACCACGGAAAGAAGAATTAAAATTTCACTTTTAAACTACTATTATTGGTAGTATGATCATAGTACATGTTAAATTATAATATATATGATTAATACACCCATTGGTGATGTTTAGAGCTTTAATTGTTTAGAATTGTTATACAGGAAAGACATTTTTAATCGTTTCGGTATTTTTAGCTCAAATATTTAAAAAAAACTATACGTTTTGTATAAAAAGTTTAGAAACGTTTAAATTGCTGGTAATAATACCTTTTAAAATGACATATCTCCCATAAAATTGATCGTACAGGACCAAACTCATTGTCTTCTCACTACAGCGAGTTTCTTAATGTTTATTGGAGGTAATATAATGATTAATAAGATTGCATCATTGCCTTGTTGCATAACTTAATTTTTTAATAATTCCAAGAAACGCACTATTTGCAATGAGACCATAAAAGCGCTCTCACTTTGTAGATCACTGTAAAAAGACATGCCAAACTGTGATAGTGTGGTGCTCCTTATATATGGCTTTCAAGGTTTATATCCTTTATTATAGATAAATATATACTAAACCCTTGAATTTTTACAAATACCTTTAAAGTGATTAAAACTGAGGCAATGCTTAAAGGACCTTATATTAACGGCAAATGCACTATACAGGGATGTTTTAACGGAATAATCCTTTACAACCAGTTTCCATTAGAAGCTCTCCCAGTAAGCCTCAAGATCGATACCTGTAGAAGTCACTCACGCCACTTGAGTGATACATTTCATGTCTCAAATTCAATTGGTATTGTTTTTATCCAATGTAGGCCATAGAATAAAGTAACCTATGTATGTCCACTGTAATTAATTACACTGATGGTAAAACATCTGGTCATAACGCGTTGAAATAAGAGTATGGAAAATAATAATAATAAACATATTTTTGTACTATTTCACCGATATTATGTTATTGGCTAAAAGATTCAAACCTATAACCTCCGGATTTTGGGACTCAGTACAAGAAGTATGAGGAAATTATTTCAAATCAATCTCATCTACGTTATTAAGGTAGTATGAATTTTGTTTCTTTATTTTACCCTAAATTTATCTACAATATACTTTTAGGTTAGGATGTCAGATTCAACATTTACAATTGGAATAATACAGCATTTTAGAGTAGTGGTTTTGAGAGAAAAACTCTGGTTTAATTAATGATGTATATATATTTGACAAAGAGATGGGGGCTAATATATTTCGCCTCGGTTTCTTAATAAACTGTTTCCAAATGTGTGAATGAATTTGTTGAGCATGTTATATTACTACCACTAAGACAGTGAAATTACACAACACGATGTTTATAACTCAGTTTATATTAATGTCAGGATTCTCGGAATAACTCCTGTCCCACTCGCTATGGTAAGAGTTATTTTATTAGCCTTCGCTTTCCCTCCGGTAGTGTACTATACTATTTAATATGGTATTCTACCACTACGGACAACGTATTCGAACATTGTTGCTGTCATAAGTTAAGTTATATCTAATTATATCTACATTAAATTAAATTAGTTTTAAAAATTGTCTCCTCAGTTTTTTATAAATTATTACGCTTTATTTTAATTTACATTTACGCAGAGTGTGATACCTTTACTTTAACATCTGATGTTTCTAAATAAAATTCATTGCTTTTAAAATGCATATATATATATATATATATATATATATATATATATATATATTATATATATATATATATATATATATATTGTAAGTGTGTAAAATACAATATATTCAGAAATATTCTCAATAGGTTGTATATATAACTAAATCTCAGTTTATGGGTTTACACCGTGTCAACCTTTGAAGTTATTAATCTGTTATTTGAAGATAGGTTTCCACAGAAACACAATATTTAAAGAATTTTCCCATGGCCAATAAGGTAACTTCCACCAATAGCAACTTCAAATGATCAAATTTTGTTCATCTTTTAATGAATAAATCGATAAAATGAAGTTTAGGGACAGAGTCATAAAGCAAGTAGTGAACAAGCTAATATTCAACTTTGTGTTTTAACCACAAATCCAATAGATGTCCTCCTTGGAGCCATCAACTAAGTAAGAAGGCTCGAAAAACCTTTTTATCAAGAGTCATCGATAAGTACGGTCAGGAGACTGACAGAATTGGAAGTCTCAATCGTATCCTTCATATATCAAGAAGAACCTATATTACTAGTGGTTTATCATTCAAGTGAACACACGTTCACACATACGGCAGACTTTCATTTTGCCTATTTTTTTATTCCTGGGACTAAGACTACCAAGTTTCAAGATTGTGGGACTTAAATAAGACCATCTCGGATCCGTAATCTTGTTCTTCTGTAAGTCTTTAATATTTGTGTAACTAAACTGATCTCAATAATACTTTACCATATGTCCGCATCGTAGACTTCTCACATTTTTACATATATTGAGCCCAATGTAATAAAGTAGCATGAATACATAGGACAACCATTGCTACATTAAATTGGAATTACATCACTATAGTAAACTATGTATATATATTCCTTAGTAATTAATTGCATTGGGTTTTCTAACACAAGACTGATCCAAACTTTGTAATTCTGGGGCAGTTACGTGCTGCTCTAATGAGAACTGTAAAACCGATCCGAGCGGCCTCTACAAAACCATCAAAGATTCGTGAAGTTGAAAAAGGAATCTAATTAAAGAACCGTTCTCATCCCACGTAACCTGGTCAACAAAACATGCAAGAGCGTTTGGTGACGTTTGAGAACACATGGCGTAAGGTGAAGTCGATACTTTTTTCCAAATAAATTATAAACCTACTCTCTATTATAACCTGTACAATGTATTTTGTTACTTCCTATTTATATACCTCTATCTTTAGGTACCTTCTCGTAAATATTGTTCTCAGTTATTCAATTTTGGATTTTGTAATGTTTTAGGTAAACAATGTACTAAAAAAAATAATCCATACAAGAAATATAAAAAACATTCAACTTCTGTTGGAAGGCAAATAAGAAGTTAATTTTTTATACTAATAGATGAAGTAAAACGTGTTGCAACACTCGTTCTTCTGATTAGTTAAATAATACTTACGTAGAATACCCACTAAAAACCTCCTCTACTCTTAGGATTCTAGCCTGGAATCCGATTAGTTAATACTCTGATAGCTACAGACTTTGATAACTTACTGAGGACCTAAATGTTATAGTTTCAGGGAAAAGTATTACAGCATCCAATTTTTAGCAGAATTTTTCCTGTACAAACCCACGTAGAAAAATTTTATTTCCTATTCCTGATTATCCATATAATAATAATATGTACGGAAAAAAGTATCTAAAATGTTTTTATTATTAGTTAGTTTAAGTAGTTTTTGTAATTGGTATTATTACACGAAGATTTGTAATTAATACAAGTAATCAAAAGTAATAACAAAAAGATGAATGTATTTAGACATAAGCTTTTGACTAAATATATTCAACTTTTTGTTATAACTTTTGAATTATTGTACACACACACACACACACACACACACACACACACACACACACACACACACACACACACACATATAATATTTATATATATAATATATATATATATATATATATATATCCTATTATATATAGCGAGCCGAAGGCGAGTATATAATATACACACACATAAAACGTTACATTACCGATACTTTAGTAATTTTTTTAGTTATCTAGATTAAAGATTTTCAATGCAAAGCTGAATGAAATCGAATATACGATATGTTAAAGGCGATAAAGGTTTAAATATATGGTTTAAAGTGGTTACAAATTTGTTTTGTAGCATTCTACACGTGCAACACGTAAAGTAAGAAAAAAGTAGAGTGAAAGGTAATATGATCTGCAGCTCATGTGTATTTCAACATTGAGACGAGCTGCTTTTAGTGAGCCCTCAAACTGACAAAGACACAGCAAAATGAAATACGCTTCCACTTTTGGTATAGTTATAGTGCAAAAATAAACAGCACTGACACAAGATGCTTTGAGAGAGCTCTTAATCTGACGCAGACACAGCCGCCTGATATACACATACACTTGATGGCCTGGTTACAGTGTGAGAAATATATCAACACTGAAATAAGCTGCTTTTAGATAGCTATTAATCTGACGCAGACATAACCGCCTGATATACATTTCCACTTTTGGCCTCGTTATAGTGTGGGAAATATAATCAACAATGACACACGCTGCTTTGAGAGAGCTCTTAATCTGACGCAGGGGACACAGCCGCCTGATATACACATACACTTGATGATGGCCTGGTTACAGTGTGAGAAATATATCAACACTGAAATAAGCTGCTTTTAGATAGCTATTAATCTGACGCAGACATAACCGCCTGATATACACTTATATTTTCTATAGTTATAGTTATAGCACTGACACAAGCTGCTTTTAGAGAGCTCTTAATCAGATGCAGACACCAGACGTCTGATATACACTTCCACTTGTAGGGCCCGATTATAGGTTGAGAAATATATAAACACTGACAAAAGCTCCTTTGAGAGAGCTCTTAATCTGGCGCAGACACAGCCGCCTGATATACATTTCCACTTTTGGCCTCGTTATAGTGTGGGAAAATATATCAACAATGACACACGCTGCTTTGAGAGAGCTCTTAATCTGACGCAGACACAGCCGCCTGATATACACATACACTTGATGGCCTGGTTTCCAGTGTGAGAAATTTATCAACACTGAAATAAGCTGTTTTTAGATGGCTATTAATCTGACGCAGACACAGACGCCTGATATACACTTCCACTTTTTGGCCTGGTTATAGTGTGAGAAATATATCAACACTGACACAAGCTGCTTTGAGAGGGCTCTTAATCTAAAACAGACATAAGCCACCAGAAATCTTCTTCGACTTCTTGGGTTTTTTTTAATAGTGTAAAAATGTATATACAATGACACAATTAGTTTTTGGGAGTGCTCTTAATGCAACACAGACACAGCCACCTCAAATTCCACTTCCACTTTTCGGACATTTCATTTTGTAATAAATACATAAAACACGGAAATGAGCCGGTTTGGGGAGAGCACAGACATAGCCACCTGATATACACTCACTTGTTGGTCTGTTTATTGTTGAACATTATAAAAAAACGCTGTTACAAGATGCTTGTTTAGTGAGCTTTTAAAGACACAGCTGAATGATTTACCTCTCTACCACCTTAAAGCGTACGAAAATATTTACAAATATTAATGAATGGAATAAGCTAGATATTGATATTATACACCTCTAGCGTCCTACGACACTGACACTGGATGAGAGAGAGAGAGAGGTTAATGTGACTCAATCGCCTGCGTAATATTTATTTTCCAGGGAAAAGGTGAACTTAGTTATTGTTAGCGAATTCCCGCAGCATTATGGTTACGAATAGGCCTGGAGTATACTGTAATATGAAAATAAATCTATAAATTTTAATAAGTAAATGTAACCTTGTACCGTTAAATTAGTTAATTAAATTTCATATAATGTAAATTGCGCAACCTAGTCAGCCAGTACAATTTAATATTATTATTTTTTATCCAATGTTCCGGAACTAAATTATCGGCGGAGTAACTACCTAAATTGGCACGCGTATGAATATTTTATTCTAACCCTTTGTAGCAGCCCAACTACGTGACCGATCAGACCTCGCGCGCTTTGTCCGTAAGTAAAATTTATCTTTTTCGTATTATTAAATTAGCCCTTTGATGCCAAACATATAAAAATGAATGTAACGTAAAGTAAAGTTGTAAATAGTAAAGTTACTTACCCTTGAAGATCTTTTATTTGCTTGATTGAGATAGATAAAAGTTGTGGCGTCGTCCCTTAATGGCGAAACACGTTGTTATAATAAGTCATTTGTATCATTAAATGGCTAATACCGTTGCGACTTTGTTTTAGACGAGTTCACGTAGCTCACGTACCTGATGTATCTCACGTGTTGTTTTGAGTAGATGGCTACCAGTTTCCCAACTTCTACTCCTCTTCTAGAAATAACCGTTCTTAGACTACAGCTTCAATGTCTCGTGCCATGACGCCGAC
>NW_025780325.1:0-50072 GCF_021130785.1 Homalodisca vitripennis | reverse complement strand
AAAAAAGGGTTTAGCGTGACACAAACTTATAAATAATGTAAACTATATTTTATTGAAATCCCTTACCTTTTTTTCTTAGATCTTATTGTAGAGTACTGTATAGTAAAAGTAATAGGAAACTGATGGTTAATGCTGTGTACAACGGGAAGAACTTAAGCCTACAAAACCTTTACAGAGCTCGAGTATTATTTGCAATAAATTTCCGCAAAGGGAGCAAAAGGAAGTTATCCTATATTATTTATAAACCAGTTACAAGCCAGTATTGCCTCTAATCTGGCGTTTCAATAAATTAAAAAATTAAAAAAAAAAACAACTAGATATATACCAAGACTATTACTGATATTAACCACACCATAAGATAATCTTAAGATAATTAAACCCTTCTTTACGATAACAGATATATAATTTAAACATTATAACATAAACCAATATTTAAACTAACTAAAAGACAGTAAAGGGAAGAGTAATAATTGATGTAACAATATTTCTGGAGAGTTCCCAAAGCGCTGATTAATGCCTTCGAGAGGTATATCGAGAAGAATAGTCCCCATGTCTCGAAGAGGAATATAGTAATAACCTGAGAGGTCACCAGAAAATTTATAAGTCACCTCTCACCAGAAGACAAGACCATCGCCCGGGTAACTTCAAGAAAGTCGACCGCGAAACCGAAGAAGGAAGCCACACGACCGCAGGTGAACCGGATGGTGCGGTAAGGCCCAGTGTCGGTACGGATACGCCCACGGCAGACGATAACAGGCGTGTGTGCTTGCTTTCCGTAATAATGTATTTTAACCAAAATTAATTTAGTATTTCATTGTCAAGTAAGATTGAAAAGCACGATGAAAAGTCGGTAGATTGAGTTCAGAGAGATGCAATATAACAGCAGTTCCGCCACCAATGTTACAGTAAATCAAATCAAATCAACATTTATATTCCTATAAAACAAAAAATGCACAACTTTAGAAATAATAAATTAATAAATACCAGGAATAAACGCCTCCGCAAAGACCTGTAGGTAATGTGAGCGGGGAAGTTCAACGGAACAGTTGCACACATTAAACTAAAAAATACAAAAATAATAAAACCTTCTTGACACATGGTATTTAATTAAATATACATTGTAGGTTTTATAATTAAAAAAAAGTTAACTAATATAAATATATTCTAAAATATATAATTACTTTGTTACTATTTAAAGATATTTAGATTATCAAGTTTTGGAGCCTACAGCTTCGGGTGTGTCCCGCTCCACGGTCTCACCTGCACCTTTACGCACCGTATCATGGATTTTATGTTTTTTCACTAAAAGAGAATGTCTTAAGAATAGTTTAACTTTTAAAGCAGTTTCCTACTATAAAAATTAATTAACATGCTTCTAATAAATATCGACGTTTTTAAACATTCTAAAAAAACATTTCTACCATTTACTTTCCCCATTTCATAAGATTATATACTCTATCTAGAATAGAAAAAAGTTCAGTGCAATGTTGTTGTTGTGCTTGTATCGTTTTTTATTGTGCTTGTTTTACAGAACTAAAAATCCAGATCTCGTAACGAATAGCTAGCAGTTTGCTCACGGGCTTCACCCAAGCAAATAATTTTGCCAGCGTTTTATTTCAACAGTCTCTTGATTCGAGTGAATTCCGAGGCCAATCTGGAGTTTGAGTCCTATGTCGCTATAAAATACCAGGAAATGTGGGGTCAAAAAGTGTAATATTTATTTGTCCATTTGCACATATATTACTGGACCTTAGTATTTTTGTAACAAAGTAATGTTTGTGACTTGTTTTCCTTCATCAAATAAAATATAAGTATACAATACACATGTCTTAAGAAGCCTACTTCGATTCATTTAAGACGAATTAAGAAGGGTCTTATAATCAGGCATTTAAATTAAAATAATAATTGTAACGTAGAGTAACTCTCTATTTAGCTGCATTACAATACTAAAAAATCACTGCAATACTTAATATTTGCTATATATGTGCAGTAAAAAGTATATTTTCTATAAAATGGTTCCTATTTATACAAACTCTGTCCTCAGTTAAAACAGCGATTTCAGAAAAAAATTTATCTAATTCTTGTTTGGAAAAAGCCACTATAAACCCAGTTTGAGATTTTCTAGAAGACAAATGAAGATAGATTCCTCAGGCCAAAGTTGCTACGTTAAGCTTATTTATTAGATAATTTATTTGGAACGTCCTATTTAAGACTGTAATGTAAGTGGACACCCTAGAACTTAATGTAAAAGTTACTGTTTAAAAAGAGTGGTTATGTGGAAAAAACTATGTAGGACGTTTTGTGTAATTTGGAAGTGAAATTTCAATGGTTAAGTCGAATTAGTTAAGTTTTGAAGTTCGAAGTTAAATAGAATTGGTTTAAGTCAGTTAGATATAGAGTTTATTTGCAGTTAATGAATGAGAAAGTTGGCCATCAAACGTAATGAGACCTCACATTTAACCAGAATATGGAACCATCTTTAGACATGAGGGGGAAGGGGTCGTGTTCCACTGGATATAACATTCTTACTCTAACTGTCACCACTCGTGACAATCTCGCGGCGTTGGTACCAAGAAGTCAAAGAGAGTCGCCGAGTAACTCCCAGTGGAGGCCCGATCTCTCCGACACCGCACTGTGTGAACTGTCTTACGGGAAGATATGTCACCAACCGAATTATAGAGCTAATATTATAATCCTTAATAGACCTGTTTCTGGCAAACTGCACATTATCACATACTGTGATACGATGAACCATCACTTTTGTACTAACGAGATATCTAAACTAAATAATGCACGCTCAATTCGATATGCTGAGATCTGCACAGACATTACCTGTGTCTGGCGCACCGACCACCGACTACACCAGACTACTGTCTGCTTGAGTAAGCAGTTATACAATTGCTGGGAAGCATACGTCGCGTTTTACAAATATAGTGATATTATAAAATGAATTAAATTTCGAATATTCTAAAAAAAGTCAAATAAAGCCATAATCAGTTATTGTATTTCAGGACGTTTTAAAACATAAAATAAATATGTTGAAATTAGTAAAACGACAGTCAAGCATTTTTCAATTACTACATAATTTTAAAATTTATATAAATATATTACAAATGGAAATAGAGATTAGACACGGCAAGTAAATTAAGTAATTATTTAATATCTGTAGCAGAAAGTCTTCGAATTTAAGATATTTCAACAATTAAATTTGACGTTTAAATTGTAAAGATACCTTTCCATTGAAAAATGGAATGACATCTATGCTTTTAAAATATTTTCATGAAATTAACAGTTCAAAAAGTGTTCGATTGTTTAAAGAAGCAAGTCTCCAGGAATAGATCAAATTAATCTTGAAATAGTAAAATAAATGTTTCCTGAATTACTTATTTACTTTAGTCGTAAAATTAAGTTTTAAAATTTGAATGAAGTAAGGTCTAATGGTACCTATCCAGATGTGCAATAGTTACAGATCCATATATTTGCTCACATACTCGTCAAAAACAATAGAATCAATTACAAAATAAAAAAGCATAAATGACAAAATGAAAATAAAAACTGGCCTGTTTCTTGATGTAAATAAAGACTTTGATATTGTTGATTATACAATGTTACTGCCTCTAGAATTCCCACTAAAAAAAACCACTTGACTGGTTCGAAAATTATCTATCAGATAGGACCTAAATGGTTAAATGAATGACAAGATGAGGGGAGAAAAATATGTACCACAAGGATTAGTAATGGGAGCTAATCTATTTACTAAATTTATTAATGACCTTTGAAATGGGACATTAGAAGTAACGACTTTTGCTGATGATACTGCCTTGGTCTATGTAAGTGATAGTTTGGGAAAACATAAAGAGGTTCGCATAAATTGATATAATGTCACCTAAACGGTGGTCTATCAAAAACAATATAGATCTAAGACCATAAACATTTATTAAATATAAATGTGTTGAAATAAAAAAAAAATATGAATTATGTTGTAAGATGATTCTCTCTTCAATAATTTAAATAACTGTGAGGAAATCAAAAGTGTGAATAGTAATAAATATTTAGGAATCACTTGCGATATAGAATGAAATTTGGAGTTCCACATAAACAGATAGGTAGCGATACAAATTCAGCTGCAAGACTATTCTATCTTTTCCTTGATTTTGCTCATATTTCTGTTTTGTAATAAAGGAATTCACTTTAGTACAATGTAGACTACAAAATGGAACTTGAAGCTGGGGAGATAAGTGTATTAGTAATTAAATGTAGTTGAAATAAAAACCAAAATAAAATTAGAATAATTATAGGTAAAAAGTTGTTTTAAAAATCTTTTCCTAATATTTATCGAATTAGAGTTTTTGTCTTTAAGGCTTCTATTGGTTTAAGAAATATTAAAGATTTATTATGAAAAAATTGGAAATTCCACTGTTGAAGAAAGGTTTCACAGAAAGAATTTGAAATCGTAAGATGACGAATTTGTGCCTCAGGTCGGTGTGAAATTACATTTCGCCATTAAATATAAATAAAAAAAATGGTACATCTTGATTTTTTAAGATTTTTTAGGTTGTTTCTGTTTTAATTTGAAGTATATATAATATTTTTAACAACTATTTTACGTAGATGTTGTAAAATTAGACGTTTTTTCTGTGAGCGTTAAAATTAATCTTTTTGATAGTTATAATTAAAATAGTGAATCTAAAGCTATATTTTCTTCATTTTTAATTTAATTTATATATTTTTTAACTTTTTTTGTAAAGTATTACATCATTAGTTTTAGGTTGTGTTCATTTACTCAAACAGAATATAGGGAAGTATATTTAGGAATAGATTATAATCTTTGCTCAATATTAGCACTGATAAAAAACTGGTTTTAGCTGATTTGTTTTTTTTATTCATGGAAAGATCAAATTTTTTATTCAGAGTTCTCTTTGAGGATATTAATGGTTTGTTTATTTGGTTATAATTATAAATTTGTTTCTTTGTATTATATTTAAATATTTTTAGTTCTGTTGTAGATTCTATTTTAAAGAACCTAACTTTTATATGAGTTGTTTAACGGTAATATTTAGACAATAAATTTACTTAAAATTTCCATAAGAAATCTTAATTTAAAATACACTTTCTTCCGTATGAGCCAGAAAGAATAATTTGCATTTTTATATTTACAAAGATAAGTTGATTTAAATAATTTCATAGAAAACTATTTCACCATACCTGAGAACTGTTTAACCCCAGTCTTAAATAAGAATCTTGACTAAATCACAATAGCCAAGCAATAAACTCCAAGAAAGAGGTCTTATTCTCATCAGTCAGCCCAGTGAGTTTTCCAATAACTTTGATGAAAGAGAGCGGTTAGCAAGAGCTCTGCCGATATTTTACCATTTAAGTTACGTGTCTATGGTTATAAAACATAACTATATATTACATCACTAGGCCATACAATATATGCGGTTCTTTAATCTTGTTTAAATTTTGTAGTTCCTATACTTGAAGAATACATACATATATATATATATAATATACATACATATATATATATATATATATAAACACACACATACACACACACACCACACACACACACACACACACATATATATATATATATATAAGTAGATATGAATGTAAGGGTTCTAGCTCACTTTTGGGACAGACAGAAAATCAACGTAAAATACTGTTTAAAGGACAATAAACTAATCTGTAACTCACGAATGAAAAATTAACCGAATCTTTAGCTGTTTTACTGTTCATTGTAGGCTTCTAATTTCTAAGCTGTTTTAATGAAAAAATCCAGAAATCTTCGAAATCTTTATTCCACGAAGTTAATTGTAACACAGTCCTTTATCTTTAATAGTCTTCTTTCCAGTAACAACCAAGTGTAATTTTTCATTTTTATTCAATTCTTTAATCTTTTTTTCATCCAAAACAGTCAAAAATCTGTTCGGTAAGTGTACATTTATAATCTTTCCAACTCGGCAATTATTGTAAACCCGAATTTTATCTTTCATTTTCTCCAGATTCAAAATTTTGTATTTCTTATTTCTTCTAATTCTATTAATCTCTTGTATTTCTTTGAACTTTAAATCACCAACCTTATTCAACTCTTGTAAACAGCGCCATTTACATAGAAAAAAATTATTACTTCTACACTTTTAAGGTGAAAAATCAAAACTATACTTTCCAAAAATACACAAAAAACCGGGGGTTTTTTGACCCTAAAAACGTGTTTTTAGGGTCAAAACCACAGCTCTTAAGGTGCATATACTAGAGTTTTTTGAAAAAATCCTGAAAATCTACTGAATTTCTCTAATTATTGCGAATTTTTAGCTTTTAAAAGTTGATAATGTGAACGATATTTCTCGAAAATTCTGTTGTAAATATATTAAAATCTTAATGAAAAATCTTGGAAAAGTTAAAGAAAAAAATATTGAAAAAATAGTATTATAGAATTTAAATTACCCCCTACAAACCAATATAGTAATAAAAGTACTTTTATTACTATAACTATACTATTTTTTCAATAATTTTAAGTCTTAGTTTACAGATTATTTCTATAATAAATAGAAGAATCTACAGCTGTTTTACTACAATTTGTGCTGATTTGTGTCAAAAATCACCACTTCTCAAAATTTTAGTTTACAAATTTTTGCTCTTTAAATATGGAGCGGAAAAAGATAGAGTGCCCATACTGCAAAAAATATGTTTTTGAACATCATTTTACCAGGCATTATAAGTCAAAGAATCATCTGAAAAATAAAGATATTTATGAAAAAGAACTAAATTATTTGAAGACTTGGGCTAAAGAAAATCAAATTGCCGATCACCAAAACATGTATAATATAAGAAAAATTGCGTGAACTAAAGAAAAATTTTAAGGAAAGTAAAAAAGATATCAATCTATTTAAAGATGAAAAAATTCAATCAATCGCTGAGAAATTGTCCATTGAAACAAACGATAAAACTAAGTCTGAAATTATCGAAGAAATTGACAAAACTCTTAATGAGAAACCAGAAAATATCATTGATGTAGAAGTTTTATCCTCTATCCATGGTCTTTTCAAGCAATACATTTTAACGAATTTAAATGAAAATTTCATGTCAATTTACAAATATCTTTCTATTTTGCGTCCAGAAATTAAAAGTTTAATCGAAAAAATTTCAAGAAACCGTTAAAAATATGAAGGGCTATCTCTCTTTAGAATGCGAATACGAACGTACTTTAGTGAACGGTGAAACACAAACTTGCCCAATGTACTTTACTATAAAAGCAGACGAAATCTTTGACATAAACGACTTTATTACTAAGCAATTTAATAAATTAACACATCGAGAACAGACAAATCATCCAAATCGAGGTTCTGGATGGACATTAAAAACGCTGTAAACAACTGATTTTGAGCCTTAATAAACACGAATTTATGAACGCAGGATCATATATCGATTTACCAAAGAAAATCAAAGATAAGAAAGCTTGTATAAATATCAAAAATAAAGATGATTATTGCTTTATTTATTCTATCCGATGTGCTATTGAAAAAACCTGAAAAGAATGCTGATAGAGCAAAACAATACGAACAATTTGTAAATGACGAGATATTTTCAGGTTTCGAGTATCCCAATGTCTTTAAAAGATATACAATTATTTGAAAAACGAAGCAGTAAAGCAAAGTATAATTATCCGAAAATGTCTGTAAATGTCTATAGTTTTGATGAAAAACTCAATATTGTTCCGTTGCAAATTTCAGAAGTTTTATGACGCCAAATTAGAAATCAATTTATTGTATGTAAAAACAAGATGAAAAATCTCATTATGTTTTGATTAACAGATTTAAACAAACTTGTATTTTCTCAGTTATCTAAGTGTTAAAAATAAAAAATTTCTATTGCAGAAGATGTTTAAGCCATTTCTCTACAAATCTGGAGATTTAACAGACCATTTAGAAATTTGTAAAAATCACGAAGTTTGTAAGCCAATTATTCCATTTCCAGGTCAAAACAACAACATTTTATTAATTTATCAAAAGAAATTTTTCTCATCATCCTCCGTACGTTATTTATATGGATTTTGAAAGCATATTAGAGAAGATTCCCACATGCAAAAACAATCCGCAAAAATCGATCACAACCAAGATTCAGAAGCACATTCCATATGGTTTTACTCTATACTTAGTGTCTAATTTGACCAATCGTATGTACAAGCCGATATGTTATCGAGCAAAAAAATGAAGAAGATTTGCCAAATGTTCCTGCAAAATTGTTTGAAGAACTTAATAAATTATCGAAATTACATAGCTAAAAAGTATAATTCTAAGAATAAAATACCTATGAAATTGGACCTGAAGAAGAAGAAATTTCATACCAAAATGCAAACGTTTGTCATATTTGCGAATGTGATGGTTTTGATAATCAAACAAGAAAAAAAGTACGAGATCATTGTCATTATAACAGGTAAATTTCGAGGTGCTGCTCATTTATCTTGTAACTTGAATCTCAAATTTCCTCAGAATATTCCAGTTTTCTGTCACAATATGTCATGTTTACGATACTCATTTGTACATAAAAGAGTTGGCAAAACAGTATGGTAATGTTGATTTGATCGCAAACACAGATGAGAAATATATAAATTATTTCTGTAAATTCTGGATATGGATATGAGTTTGAAGATGATAAACCAAGAAAGTTCATCAAGTTTTCTTTCGTAGATACGTTCAGATTTATGGCATCGTCTATAGAAAAGTTAGCTAAAAAATCTAAAGAGAGAAGACTTTCAAACATACAAATCATTTTATACAAGATGGTCTGAACGCAATTCTAGATAGACAACCAAATGACGAAGAAGAAATCTTTAAAATTCTATCTGGGAAAAGGAATATTTCCCTATGAATTTATCGATAGTATTGAAAAACTTGATTACACAGAAGAATTGAGAATTCAAGATTTCTATTCACTTTTGACAGATGAGAGCATATCTGAGAAAGATTTTCAACACTACTTAAATGTATGGAACAAATTTAAAAGTAAAAAATCTAGGAAATTACTCCGATCTCTATAACATTCAAGATGTTCTATTGCTCGCTGATATCTTTGAAAATTTCAGAAACATTTGTTTGAATTGCTATAAGCTTGATCCAGCACACTATTTAACAGCTCCCAGTCTTGCATGGGATGCTATGTTAAAATTAACGAATATAGAATTACAATTAATTAGTGATTATAATATGTATTTGATGATCGAAAAAAGGTATTCGCGGAGGCATTTCTCAATGTATTAAAACGATATGTGGAAAGCAAATAACAAATATTTGAAAGATTTCGATAAGACAAAGCCCGAAAACTATTTGTTATACGTTGATGCTAATAACCTTTATGGGTATGGACTTATGCAAAATTTACCATATAACGAAATCAAGTGGAATGGATCCAAAAACTTACACAACTGAAGAATGGAAAGAAACAATTTTGGAACTCACTGGCGACGAAGATTATGGCTATATTTCTCGAAGTTGATCTTGGATATCCAACGAAATTTACACGAACATCATAAAGATTTGCCTCTTGCTCCAGAACATTATAACAACAAACTTTGCACAACTCTATTGGATAAAACAGAATATGTTGTTCATTCTAGAAATTTGAAATTCTATCTAGAACAAGGTATGATTTTGAAACATGTGAATAGAGTTATTGCATTCGATCAGAAGCCTTTTATGAAAGATTACATTGATTTTAATACTAACATGAGAACCAAAGCTACAAGTGACTTTGAGAAGGACTTTTACAAGTTAATGAACAACTCAGTTTTTGGAAAATCTATGGAAAATGTGAGAAACAGATGTGATATTAGACTAGGAAATGAAGAATTTTCAATGAAACAAGCTAAGAAAACAAATTTCAAATGTTTCAATATCTTTGACGACAACTGTTATAGCGAGTCACATGTACAAGCAGAAAGTTAAATTTAACAAGCCAATCTACATAGGTTTTTCAGTTCTTGACCTTTCAAAATTGTTAATGTACGAGTTTTTAAATTACAACAAATTAAAGAAGTTTGATCCAGATTTGAATCTGTGTTACATGGATACAGACAGTTTATTTCCTAGAATTGAAACGAGATCCCTTTAAAAATTATTAAAGAAAATATAGATGATTTCGATACGAGCGACTATCCAAAAGATCATGAATGTTTCACTACTAAAAATAAGAAGGTAATAGGGGAAATTCAAAGACGAACTAAATAGCGAGATATTAGAAGAATTTTGTGGTTTAAGATCAAAGATGTACTCGTACAAATATCTAGACAAAAATCCAGTTAGGTGTAAAGGAATTAAGAGAAGCGTTGTAAATAAAAACAATAAATATCGAAAACTTGAAGAGATGTTTGTTTGAAGATAAAGAAGAATTTAGGGAGATGACAGTCATCAAAAGTTATAAACATGATTTGTATACCATCACCATAAACAAGCTGGCACTGAACGCTAAAGATGATAAGAGAATCGTTCTAGAAAATAAGATCGATACAGTACCTTAATGGCTATAAAAATGAAGCAAAATCTGATATATTAGATGAGTTAAATAAACTTGGAAACTTTGACATGTAAATGGAAGATGATGATTTGATTCACTGCCACAAATGCAAGGAAAAAAACGAAAAAATATAGATTCTAAAATCGTTCAAACTCAAAACGGGTTGTATAGAATTGCAGCAAAATGTTCAAAAATGTAAGACAAATAAGAGTAAATTTATAAAAGAATCCAAAATGAAAAACAAGTAAAGAAAGAATCTAAGAATAAGGAAGAAATCGAGATTGAAGCTAGAGAAATTCATGCACCGGTACGAAAAAAGTTTAAAAAGAGAAAAAATTATAACATTAGGAATTGACGATTTATGGGCAGCAGATTTAGTAATAATGTCTAACTATTCAGATCAAAATGATGGATTTAAGTATATGTTAAATGTTATTGATACTTTCTCATAATATGCTTGGTCAAGAGCTATCAAAAGAAAAAACGGCAAGGATATTTCAAAAGCTTTCGAAGATATAGTAAAAGATGCCATAAGGATCAATCACAAACCTCCAAACCTACTTCATACAGATAAGGGTTTAGAGTTCAAAAATAAAGAATTTAACGAAGTTTTGAGGAAAATACAACATTAAGATTTATCATACTGAAAACGAAGAGAAATCAAGTATCGTAGAGAGATATAACAGAACTCAAAATGAGAGAATGAAAGTAATTTTTGAGATTAATAAAAACTTTAAATGGATCGATACTTCTTCAAAAAATCGTAAACAATTATAACGATACAGTTTCACAGCACAATCAAAATGAAGCCTAAAGGACGTAGATAAAGATGCAGAAAAAGAGTTATTAGAGTCGGTTTTTAAGTATGTTCCACCAGAAATTCACACACGAAAACTAAATTTAAAGTCAATGATCATGTCAGAATTGTTAGTAAAAAAACAAACATTTTCGAACAAATATAAGAACAATTGGTCAAGAGAAATCTTTGTGATTTATCAAATTAATAACACAGATCCTGTAACTTATAGTATAAAAGATTTAAAATAATGAAGAAATAACCGGAAAGTTTTAATGAATATGAATTGAGAAAGTCAAAGATTTTTTCTATATAAATGGAGAGGCCCCAAAAGAAATGTTCAATGTGCAAAGAATTAAAAGGTTTTGAAGAATTTTATAAAGATAAGAGTAGAAAAGATGGAATTATTTATAATTGTAAAGATTGTTATAGGAAGTATCATAAAGAGCTGTATGATAAAATAGAAAAATTAACTTTGGAAGAGAAAGAATGTCTTAAATGTAAAGAAAACTAAAAAAATTTCAGAGTTTAATAGTGATCACTATAGTAGAGATAAGAAAGACTCATATTGTAAAGATTGTGTAAAGAAGAATCACCATAGATTATATTATGAAGATACTCAATGTGAATGTGGAAGAACTATAAAATGGTTAAAATAATTATCAAAAACATTTACAAACAAAATATCATAATTCAAGAGTTTAACATTTTCATCGTGTAATAATTTGTTCTATATAAATGGAGTCTCAAAAGAAATGTACAAAGTGTCAAGAAGAGAATAGAAAAGACTGTTATTGTAAGGAATTATATGATAAAATGAACAAATTAACTTTAGAAGAGAAAAAAGTGTTACTTTTGTAAAGAAATTAAAAATATTTCTGAATTTCATAACTGGCAGTATAGTAAAGATAGAAAAGATGCTTTTTGCAAAGATTGTGCTAAAAAAATTTTCTGCGAAAGTTATAAAAACGAAATGCCTTGTGAATACGAAAAAAGAATTCTACGATGGTTACCTAGTTATGCTAAACATTTACAAACAAAATATAATAAATCGAGAGTTTTTAGTAAAATTTAGAAACATTTTCATCGTGTAATTTAGATATTCTATAAATCAGTCGAGATTCTGCCATATTTGTAGTAAAATGATTTCCGTTGTATAAAAATATTCAAAGATTCTTTCATTTGGTTGTAGAGATTTATACTATTTGGATCTCCTTGTCTTAATAAAAATTTCCATTTCTGGGTAATCAAATTTCAAGTTCTTTCAATCTTCTCGGTATTTCTTTCTCTTTTGAGCTCTGATAACGTAATAAGGATATTCCCACATGTGATTCTTTCTTAGAAATTAATACAAAAACATAGGTGTTTTTTCTTAGCAAAATCTTTACAAACAAGGTCTGGTTTCATTAAGTCAATTTTTACACTTTGTTTTGCGATTATTTCCGTTTTTATTTCATCTTTAATTTGCAAGTGTTTAACTTCGTCCTCTAAATATTTAATCTTGTTTTCAAGTTTGTACACACCAAATTTACGAATACTTGGTAAAACTTCTTCTAAAACCCAATCTTGAAACATTTCTGCTATTTTCATTTTAGATTTCAAGATTAAAGAATATATGCCTGCTTCATTGATGAAAACAGTGTTTTTTTGAAAGTTTGAAGGCGGGGGGGGCGAATCACCCCTACCTTCAGAATGTATGTTTTCGAAGCTTTTTTTATATTTTTCTTTGACATGTTTCTTTAATTGCTTTCTTCGTATCTTTATATTCTAACAACCTCTGCAACATCTTTCGCCTTAAACCAAAATTCATTATTTTTCGTCAACAAATGTTAAAATTTAATTTATTATTGAATTTGAGTAGATTCACAACTGACTCCCATTTAGATAGAAAAAAAAATTTAACTAGTAATTTTTATTTTGAGAATAAAGCCCAGATTCATTAACGAAAACAGTGTTATTTTGGAAGTTTGAAGGTAAGCTATTTATAGCCCCCCTTATATTTAGATTAAAATAGAAGTTTTTATCATCTTCGTCAACGTTTATTCTGATCGTTTGCATAGTATTTTCATATTCCTAGAATTTTTGCTACGTCTTTAGCCTTAAACCAGATCACATTGTTTTCGTCAACAATCGTAAAGATATGTTTGTTATTGAATTTTAGTTGATTATTAAGTAGGTCTACAAACTGACTCCATTTAGATAGAAATAAAATTTAACAAGCAATTTTTATTTTGAGTATAAAGTCCTGATTCATTGATGAAAACAGGGTCAGGATGAAGATTTTGAAAGAGTCGCGATTCGATAACCCTTGTCAGAATCTATGTTTTCAAAGCTTTTTTTGTATTTTTCTTTAACATTGTCTTTATTCGTATTTTTTGTGAATATTTGTGAGGTGGCCCTCGAGGGCTACCTTATCTTTTAGATAAAAGTATTGGTATTTATCATCATTATCAACTCGTTTTGAAAGTTTGAAGGTAAGAACGATTCGTTCCCCCCTTGATTCATCATTCTTTCGACAATCTTAAATATATTGTTGTTTTACTCTCATTATTTATTAAATTTCCCTCAGAGTCTTGTATAGTTAGAACGATTTTTTGAATTCTTTTAATATTTTTTCTAATTGGAATATAATCAATTTCATTCGGGTTTTCACTGATTTTTGATCCATAAGCAACATTTGGGAAAAATGTGTACAAAATTTCAGATTCTTTGTGTAAGTGTTCGGTATGATTTTCAAAACTAGGTTCAACGAGATTGCAGTGCACTTCAATTACATCGAACGGTCTAAATTTTGGCGTTTTATTTCCTAAATATACCTGATTTGGCTCAATAGTTTCTTGAACAAACCCTAACAAATCTACAATAATTGCTGAAAACATTATTCTTACTGGTGATTTTATTTGAATTTTATTAGAGAGATAATTTTTTTGCATTTCAAACTTGTTTTCGTCAAAGTTTAAAGATTTATCTGATTGTTTGAATGTTTTCAGATAATTTTTAAGGGAATTTTTAATTTGATCGAAAGTATAATATCCTTTGTTTAAACCATAATATTTTGTTATGTTCTTCTCACTAAATCCTATACAATAAGGAGAAACTTTCACTAATATTTATTACAAAATTGTCAGAATAAAAACCGCTTTAAACCGATAAAATAATTTGATTCTCCCTCTAAGTGTATAGGATGTTCCAGGTTTAAAACTAATTTAGAGCTTTCTGAAGTCAACTTGAACAGCTTCATTTTCGTTATTTAAATGGAGAAATTTTTAAAGCAAAAAGATCAGATAAAACTTCAAACGTTTGAAGAAAATAAGAAAGATCAACCAATCAGATTGTTAATTGTTGGTTCAAGTGGATGTGGAAAAACAACTTTATTATTGAATTTTATCTACAATAGGTTGATTCCTTATTCCAATTTGTATGTTTTTAGTAAATCTTTAGAACAAGACGCTTATAAAAAATTGCAAGAGAGATTTGAAAATATTGAGAAAAACTTAAGCAAAAAGGTATCACATTTTTATAATGCCTCTGAGGACATAGTTCCATTAAGCGAGTGTAAACCCAATTCGTTAATCGTTTTTGATGATTGTATTTTAGAAAATCAGGACGTTATTAAGGAATATTTCGTAATGTCTCGTCACAAAAACATATCTTGTATCTATCTTTCCCAATGCTTTTCAAAGGTTGATAAACAAGTTATAAGAAATAATCTGAATATGTTGTGTATTTTTAAGCAAGATGATCACTATTCGAGAAAGATTTATAACAATTATGTGGGATCTGATATGAGTTTTAACCAATTTAATGAGCTGTGTGATAAAATTTGGAAGGAAGACTACGGATTTTTAACTATTAATCTAACTTTGAAGCCTAAAAATGGTAAATATTTGAATAAATTTTCTAATATAAATGCTGCTCAGTGGTCTGGCAAATCTACTTGATAAAATATTTGTTACAATTATTTTTACATTATCTTTACTTTTTATTTACATTATGAAAACAACTGAAAAACGGTAAATCTGTTCACGTTTTTACGTTCCACGTTCACGTTTTTTACGTTCCACGTTCACGTTTTTACGTTCCACGTTCACGTTTTTACGTTCCACGTTCACGTTTTTACGTTCCACGTTTCGTGTTCCACGTTTCAAAATTTTCCTAAAATAAATGGTGAACGTAACTTCTGAAGAAGCGAAAAAAACTTGATCAAATCGAAAAGAAATTAATCAAAGAATTTAAAGAACAGATTCGAATTGATGAAGAAGAACAAGAACTTATTCAAAAAATTAATCAACCTGTAACTTCTGCAATAAAAAATGTTGAGGGCAAAATTGAAAATGTTTTAAGCGATAATCAAAATTTAATGAATTTGGTTCCAGTTGTACGACAATTTGCCGATATTTCGATTCCAGAATCTGAGTTTGAATTGCCAAAATTACCATCTTCAACACCATTTAGACCTCGAATCATTGAAGACTCTACCATAGTTGAACCAATAAGTCCTGGAACAACGGATATAATAATTGGTGAAATTGGTAAAAAATTTCTTCCTAGAGCGAAGGATGATAAATTTGGTTTGTATTGGGATAGAAAAAAGAAAAGTTTTATGATTGGAAATTTACCCGTTAATTTTGAACAAAATGATATAACTATTAATGAAAAAAATGTACGAAGGTACTCAAGGTTTATGGAGATTATTAACAGACAATGACGTTCCAAAAGATAATTTATATTCTGAAGAAGATTTGAAAAAGTATACAGAAATTTTATGGGAATCTGACTCAATTTACAAAAATAATGATCCATCTACTAAGAAGCCTAAAGTCAAGTAGAGGTAAAAAATTATATCAATTTGATTAAAACCAATTTGGGAAAAACGAAATCGAAGGATCAGGTGTAAGAAAATACAATGATTAATAAGATTGAGTACAGATATATCGACGATTTGACAAAACTCGATGGAATTATAAATTATATTTATGCTCAAGAGAAGGCTAGAAACAACAATTTTTTGAAACGAAAAGAAAGCGATTAAAGATTTTATTTCGAACAAACTTGATGAATTGATTGAAAAACCTGATGGAATTAAATATTTAAAGCGAGTTTTGCCAGCAATAAGTTCATCTATGATTGAATGGTAGCGGACTTTTGAATGATTTTATCAACAATTTACCTTTTGAATTACACGTACCAACTTATCAGTATCTGGGGCCTGGCACAAAACTCGAAAAAAAGACTACAAAGAGGAGATCCTGGTATAAATAAATTAGATCAAGCTGCTATGGAACACGATATTTTTTATGCAAAACATAGTGACACAAATTCCAGACATATAGCAGATAAAGTTTTGCAAGATAAGGCAATGGATAGATTTTTATCAAAAGATGCTAGTTTAGGTGAAAGATTTGTTGCACTTCCAACAGTTGGAGCAATGTTTTTGAAGAGAAAACTAGGAATGGGAATTGAAGAGAACTTGAAATTTTTAACTATATAAATGGAGGTGAACGTAAATTTCAGCAAAAATCAGAAAGAAAAAATAAAATCCGCTTTTAAGAAAAAAAATACCCGTTAGTATTCAATTTAAAATAGATCAACTAAAAAATGGCGAAGATAAGATATTTTTAACAAATAGACAATACAATAAACTCGAAAAACATAAGAAAAAACAATAAAGGAACCAGAATAGAATTTTCTTATAATCAGTTGAAAGAACTTAAAAATGGTGGACTTTTTGAAAGATTTATTAGATTTTGGAGAAAATATTCCAGTTGTTAAAAATGTTGTTCCTTATGTTCGTAAAGCTGCTCCAATCGTTAAAAAAGATGTGATTCCTATTGTTCGAAAACATTTTAAATTGGTTAGATAAAGAGTTGGAAGATGTTACAGGATCTGGATTAGATGAAAAAACTTTGAATTACGTGAAATCAAACATTAAAAAAAATTTGAACCCTTAACATTCGGAGAATTGGAAGAAATCTGCAAAAATATTAAACATTTTAGAGGAATTTTCATGAGAGATACATTACCCGAAAAAGTTAAGAAATTTGAATGTGGAATTGTGAATTTAGACTCGATTTTGGGGAGTGGAACGCATTGGGTTTGTTATTATAAAAATGATAAGAATGCATGTTATTTTGATTCGTATGGAAGAATTGAGGACAAACCACCTATAGAATTGATCAAATATTTGAAAAAATCAAGCGTCTACTACAATGACTCTCAGATTTCAAGACTATAAAGATCCCCCAATTTGTGGACATTTGTGTGTTTTTGTTTTGAATGAACTGAGTAATGGTAAAGATTTTAAAGAAGTTGTTAACAAAATTATTGCTTAATAAATATGGATTCACAAAATATTTTTGACGTATTTGGTACACAAATTATTCAAAATGTAGATAATAGTTTGAATTTTGATAGTTTGAGAAATGAGTTTGATAACAAGTTTAGAAAATTTATTACAAAACCTTCCAGATTCAGATATGTTTGCTGTCGAGATTGAAGATTTTTAAAGCAGAATATGATAACAAACTTGCAAATTTCATGAGTTCAAATGAAGTTGCTGATAAAATAAAAACATTGGAAAAAGAAGTTGATGATGGTGTAAAAAAATTATTTACCAATTTAATGTCTCATATCGAAAAAGCTGATAAAATTACTGAAGCGATCAAAGTTGAAAAGAATTATGTTAGTTTGGCTAATAAAAAAAGAATTGTCGGTGTTCGACCTGGTATTGACAAACATGATGTTGTTGTTAAAGAACAAATTTTAAAACCTCTAAAATTATCAGAAAACATCGATATTGTTGATTTACATGATCCGAATGTTAAAAAATGCCTTAGATTTTAAAGGAAAAAGAATTAGCGGTGTTAGTAAAGGAATTTAATCCATTTGATGTTGTTGTAATGATTCAATTAGAAGATCCTATTAAAATGTTTAATGAACTAAAACAAAATTATGAGAATCATAAACAGCATGTTAAAGATTTTACGACAGAAGTCTATGATAAGTTAGAAGCCAGAAATAGAAGATCAGTAGACGATGTTGGTGAAATTAATGAAAAACTTACTAAATTTAAAGAGTCTTTTGATAAGTTTAGTTTAGATGCTACGAAAACTTTTGAGAATATTGGTCATAAATTTGTTGAATACAATGATTCTTATGCTGTCAAATTTCAAAAATTAGAAAAAAAACTTAATAATATGGAGGAAGATCTTACTGAAATAGGTATTCGCGTAGGGTTTTATGCATGATAAAATTTCCTTATATAAATGGCGCTCATATATTGTGTGAGATGTAAAGAAAAAAACTGCAACAAATGATATAAAATACTATGCAAACATCAATGGAGTTAAGAGAATTTCTGGAAAATGTGCTGAATGTAACGCTAAAAAGAGCCAATTTATAAAAACTTGAAATTTTTTCTTAATAAATAGAGATGGCGGGACATTACAGTGCTTTCGATCTTTTTATAATGCAACACGAAAGAGATTTGAAAAAAAGAACATTGGGATGATATTTCTCAAAAATATGAATTATCCGAAGATATGATGAGATTATACGTAAACAAATTGAATTGGTATAACATTGCAAAATATCAAAATCTGTCCCCAGAGTTCATTCAAGAAAATATACATTATCAATTAAAAGATCATATGTCTGTTCTTTGCCTCTATCAACACTTGAGTATAAAGTTTTTGGATGAAAATAAAGATACAGTTGATTGGAACAATATTATAGATAGCGGTTACTATCCTGTGCAGATTTTATTGAAATATGTGACCGAGATCGCAAAATTTAAGGAACAGAATCCTGAATATGACGAAGTAGATCATTAAAATGACTCTAATTTATATCTTTTCTTATAAAAACGTACATTAGATCGATGAAAAAATGATATCTTTCTTATACATGATGTTTAAATTTTCTCTTATTAAATGGCGGACTACAGAAAATATGCTAGTGATATTGAAAGGGCGGAGTTTAAAAATTTCTATCCAATTAGTAAACAACATTTGAATGAAACCGAATAAAAGAACTGAGTTTAATATTGATTTTGGAGATAAACTTTTGCTCGTCTAACTTCCAGTTTTATATTTCTGGAAACTTTAACAAAACAAGATGGTCAAGCATATCTTGGAACTGATAATGTTAGATTAATCGATAATTTTATACCGTTTTTATTTTCTAAGATTGAAGTAAGAAAACACAATAAATTGATAGAAGAAGTCGAAAACTGTGGCCAATTAAGCACTATTAAAGGAACCATTTGTTATTCCAAAAGTGATGTATTTTCAAACAGTTTTGAATCAACTTTTAAATTTGGACAATTTGAAGCGGTCGGTGATTTAGCACATTTCGGCTTAGGATTTTTTGAAAATGTAAATTTTCCAATCTATAAGGGTGGATTTTACATTAGTTTCATAAGAGCTGAAGACGATGATGTGATTCTGAAGACTGCAACTGGAAATGTTATGCCTGTTGATGGCAAAATTAACAATTAACGAGTTTTTCATTAGAGTTCCGATGATTGATTACAAAACCACGAGTAAAATTCAGTTGATTGATGAAATTACAAAATCTCAAAACATCACGTTTAATTTTCTAGATTGGCAATGTATTGAGCAAAAAGGTATTTCCGGAACAACTTATTCGTTCGATATCACAAATATTTATAGAAATATCTTCAATCCCAAGTTCGTTTATCATTGGTTTTCAAACAGATAGACAGAATAATCAAGAAAAAAATCCTTCAAAGTTTGATAGTTTGGATGTAAAAAATATCAGAGTAAAATTGAATGGTTCTTATTATCCAGATGAATTACAAAATTTAAACATTTCCGGTGGTCTTTTCAGAATCATGTATCAGATGTATCAAGATTTTAAGAAAGTTTACTACAAAAATATGGAAATGTATTACAACCCCAAAGAATTTATAGCAAATAGACCCATTTATGTCATTGATACAACAAAGAGTTTGACAAATATTTCTAGTTCAAAGAACGATATAATTATCAATATGGATTTTCAAAAATGCTGTTACAAACGCGATTTGTTATGTGGTTGTGGTTTCTGAGAAATTTTTAGTCTATGATGTGATTAAGAACGATATTAGAGAAATTCAGTAGTTAATGATGTTCATATTGTTTCTCTTTCATTCCTTCTAAAACTTCAAAAATATACTCTTTCGCTGATGAAAAATCTCGATTTCCTCCGGAATAATCTTTGTAATCATAAACAAAATATCCTAAATAGTTGTACAATAGAATGAAATTATTTCTTTTTATCTCGGTAGTTGAAATATAAACATAAACATTTGCGCTGAAAAATTTATATCTCGGCAGACTTAGTTCCATAGCTTCCATTTATTCTTTTTGTAAATGGAAGAGTATAATGCCAACTGTTACAAGTGTTATAATAGAGGAGAAATTATTGATAAAAGATTAGTTTTGTAGAGATTGTAATTTAATTTTGTATGAAAGACCTAAACCTAAGAAATTTCGAAATAAGCTAACACATTTGAATAATCTGCTTAGAAAATTACAATATGGAGATAAGAAGCAAACAAAATTTGTCTCAGAATTTAGAAAAAAAGAACAAAAATTTTTACTTATCTCTTGGAACCGTTGACAAAATTATTTTCCTTTTCAAAGAATACATTAGGTTTGTAGTTTAAATACACACGTTTATTATGAGAAGATTTTACCTATAATCTTTCACTATTTGGACATTGAATTTGACTACGATTTTAAACCTGAAATCTTTGATGATTTTATAGTACATTTGGAGAAAGTAAATGAAGAACCTCGTGAAAAGAATGCGGTTTTACTCACATTCTCCCCGACTTCTCGAGTGATTGTTAGCAAATTTCATTATTTCCGTTTATAGATTTTTTATTAAGATTTCTGGATTTTTTCATTAAAACAGCTTAGAAATTAGAAGCCTACAATGAACAGTAAAACAGCTATAGATTCGGTTAATTTTTCATTCGTGAGTTACAGATTAGTTTATTGTCACAGTATTTTACGTTGATTTTCTGTCTGTCCCAAAAGTGAGCTAGAACCCTTACATTCATATCTACTTATATATATATATATATATATATATATATATATATATATATATATATATATATATATATATATATATATATATATATTTGCATGTGGATCAAACAAACAACGGTAGTACCAGGAGTAGATATTAGATATTCATACTATGTATAGCAAACAAACTATCAAGAACACAATAATACAACTACGTTACCTACTCCGGTACCCTCGCACATAACGACTCAAGGGCCTGTTGCAGGATGTAGAACGCAATTCTAAGCAAGTAAACTCTAATGTCGGTTTTGAAAGTATTTAAGATAGTAAAAGGTTTAATATGGTGAGGATAAGATTTAAAATGTGTTATCCATTAAAAAACATTGAATTTGAAAGAGTGTTAACTTAATCTGCTAATAGATTAATTTTGCATGGCAAAAAACAAATAGTATTTTGTAAAAGTTAAGAGACCTGTACGTGTAAGGACGGCCCTCGATCGAAACAGCTTTTTCAGCCGTCTCGTGCACCGACATACCAAACCTCAGAGCACTCTTCTGTAGCAGAACAATCGTTTGGAGGAAACAGTGATAAAATGACCAGAAGACAATAGCATAGTTCAGTTCGGCAGTATCATAGCATTTGAATCAAAATGTTCGGCTTCAATATTGGCTGAAAAAAACTATTTCAATTGCTTAGTTATAATTAAAAGGTTGGTTCTGTAGGCTTGGCTTCGCTTAATCGTTTACATCTATTACATGATATTTTGATACGTTCAAGAAAATATTGATATCAAACCGTGTTGAGAGGGTATGTTTTATTACTTTGAATAAATCCCTAATTTAATGTGGTTTTTTTATACATGAGGTTTATATAGTAAATAAAAATATTTTTTTAAGCGGTTCAAAGCACATTTATTGTTGCTTATAAAAATATTTCTGACTATGTTATAAAAAATTAAAAGCCAATTTATATTATATAAAGTAATACGACATATGTTAGGATTCAAGTTTGTGGGAGAAATGTAGTAGAATCCGTGTACAATGGGTGCCCTTGACATAAAGCATGAAATTGGTAGGAGCTAGTTCGTAAAGTACGTCTAATACACAAAGCTCAGCAAGGTTTTTGTTTATACAAGGTGTTTGAAAAGTCTGGGTACGGCTTAATATTTTTAAAACCATAGCAGATAACTTATATAAACTTTGCACAGTGTCATATGGCTATGTAAACTATTTTTCCTTGCTATTACCATGACATGCATGGGGTGACGGCCCACTGAGGAAAACATGGAAATCGTAAATGAAAGCATGGGTCGAATGATACCTCATTTGAAAGAACTCACTTAGTAGAGTTGAATGCCTCAAACCGCATGTCAAAAGGTTAATCTAATCAGAAATGGCGGGTTGTTTTAGGTACACATTGTGAAGTACATTATGCGCTGCCATTTCTAAATGGATCGTCGTATTCTGATGCGGTAGGCGGCGTTTCACTCTACTAACCGATGTGGAAAATCAAATGACGAACAAATGATGAACAAATTAGTAAACATCTATATGCTAAAGGTAACTGATATGAGATAATCTAGTAACTCATAAGCAATTAAGTTGCTTTGCTGAATTGCTAGATTTTAAAGAAAATTGGGCATTTTACATGCTGATAACATGTCTTCTTCATATAAAGCTAAGAGTTACAGCCTATATTTCGTGTGTTTAGTTGATTGGGACTACTGATAGAAAATGAGCACATATGTGGTAGTTAAAAAAGTCTTCTAAAAGTCCCCCTTTGTCTGTGTGTAAAAGTTCAAGGATTTATCAACATTAAACTAACCTTATAAATACCTAGAGCTCTGAAATTTTTATCATAGCTCATAAATGGAAAATCAAGATTCTATATTAAATTTAATATTATACATAATAAACAACTAAATACGAGTAATTGCACATCATGCCAAGTTTCCTGGAATCAGAATGACTATTTGCTGTCAATAGCTGTTTGTCAGGCATTATTTTATTCATTGAAATAAATGAATTTACCGAAATTCTAGGTGTTTGCCCTTTAACCGCTTTTCAAGATTTAAAATAAGCGTCCATGAAGTTTAACTGGATAAGCGTTTAACATGAAAAAATAGTGGATTTCTTCCATTGTGTATCTCTTTCTGCATACTCGATAATTTTAAAATATTTTAACTTAGATAGCTAAAGTATGGAGTAGAATCCCATCTTGAATTCCTCTTTATCATAATTGAAAATGGAAAACATTCGTGGATCAGAAGTTTGACTCCGGGCGAGAATGTTGCCCTCTGTATGGTGAGATTGTGCGCTTAAACTATATATTTAACGACGTAAGTTATGCATAGTAGTTAACGAATGTTGTTATACTTTACGAATATAACTACGCATATAAAGCTTCAGTTCTGTTACGACATATTAGCTTTTGTATTTACTTACTTCGTACAAATCAAGTAAGTTATAATGAAATACATATCTATTAGATTTCTATAATAAGGTTTATATTATATGTTGCTTGCGTGTATGTGATCTGTCAGTGAAGATAATTTTGTGCACACATGTATGTTTGTCGACGTTTATAACGTTCTAAGAGAAAGCTCTGTACAGGATATGCATGTTTTTGTAAAGATACCAAGACGTGGATTTTCCACACAAGCCTTACCAAGAAGGTACATCGGAATCACGAAGTTACTTAGCTTGTATTTACGTAAATTGTGTATTCAGTAGCAGTGCGGTGTGTTGGTGAGACATGGCTACAGAACAGCGGTTGCGGTACTGGAGTTTGTTAGAGTCGATACATTGTGGGGAAAGTGTTGTTTTAATAAAAACAAACAAAATAATACAATTATTATTAAATATACCTAGTACTGATAATAATATACATATCACATATTAGTACTAAGAATAGACTCTATTTACGAATTCAAGACTTTTACCAATGAAACTACTTTGCTCAATGCCGTGAGCTAATAAGAAAAATTTGGAAAAATAGCAGTTATGCCTGTAACCTCGTTTTTCATATCCTATCCTAAAACAGAACAACCAAAAGACAAGAACAAGCAGCAACTGATATGTAAACTGTGATATGAGAGCAGTAGTAGCTCGTTCTCTTCAGAGTAAGGAACTGGTGCATAAATTGTTCAGTATTTTTATAAATTGCCTGCTTTTTTAGATAATAAAAAAGGTAATTTAAAATAAACTGCAAATCATTTAAAGTACCACTGTGTTTCAAGCTCTTATTGAATGGTATAATAACATATGATAACTAAGTATAACTAAGATAACTAGGTAATTGTTTCAGTGCCTTACTTACTTATAAACAAGACGAGGACTATATTGTCAAGTCTCGTTATGCTTGGTCTCAGCATTACACAGTATACTGTCACAACGAGGTCACACAATATATGATATTTATCAACGTTCCACTCACCGTATTATGTTATTTTTAACAAACTCTCCATTCTTTACCCTCGTCACTATTCAGCACAATGTGACAATGAGGTTACACAAAGTAAAATATATATCACCTTTAATCTCACGGTATCATGTTCTATTTAACAAACTCACCATTCTTTGCTCTCGTCACTACACAGCACACTTTTACAATGAGGTTACACAAAGTAAAATTATTTATCACGTTTTACACTCACCGTATCATGTTGTTTTTAACGAACTCACCATTCTTTGCTCCTGTCACTATTTAGCACACTGTGTCAATGGGGGTGCACAAAGTAGAATATTTGTCACCTTTACACTCACCGCATTATGTTATTTTCTACAAACTCACTATTAATTTCTTTCATTACTATTCTTCACTGTCACAACGAGATCACACAAATATGTTGGAGATTCGTCACCTAAACACTCGTAGTTTTAGTGGATGATCGTTTGAGTGCGTCTCAGTGTTACTTATTACCTTGATTTAAGTTTATTACTTTTGTGTCCCATTAGAAAATTGTTATTAATATAATGTTTTGAGTATGTATCATAATGGTATTATATGTGTTTTAAGGACTGCAATTAGTTTCTTCTCGTTTATTTAGAGATTTTTTTTAATTCTATATTATAGCACTGTGAGGTAGAACCTATCCACAATAGATGCTACTGTCACTAACCACTATAACCTATTATCTGCTCTTAACCTATCCTACGCACCGAGTTATTGTTTTTAGGAGTAGGACCACAGGCCTGTGCGGCTTATAGGATGTGAAATATACGTTTGAAAACTACGAAAGGTAGTGAAGGGTAGTAGAACTTATATCTAATAGATACACTACTATCACTAAACGCAATAACTTATAAGCTGGTCTTAACCTATCCTAAGCACCGAATTATTAATTTTAGGAATAGGGTCAAAAACCTATGCGGCTTATAGGATATTAATAGGATAATATTATAGGATGCAAAATATACGTTTGCAAACTAGGAAAGGTAGTGATGGGTAGTATAACCTATATTTAATAGATACATTACTATCACTAACTGTGATACCTATAAACCGCTCCTAACCTATCCTACGCAACGAATAGTAAATTTTCTTAATGATTACAATTTGGTGTGACTTACCAAATATATGATATATTTGGCGAATGCGTATTTTCCCATACCAGGCTCCTATCCTCGAATCGACTTCACACAACGACGTCAGCAAGCAAACTCCTCGTCTCTTGTCGGGTCGGCTGTATAAGTAGACACGAGCTCCTCATGCAGTGGAAGAATGGGGTGATCAAGCCCGGCGGAGAGAAAGAGTGGGGGCAGAGCCGAGCAGTACCGATAAATCCCGAAAATTAGTCGACTGGTCAGAGCCAAGCAGTGCCGACAAACCCTGAACATGAGGCTGATAGCGACCTCAGTTCGGAACGGTTCTGATTTCTATTATATTACAATTTAACGAGTCGTTTTATATCCGAACATATCTGCAAAACATAGAAATTATATCGAATTAATTATGTTAATATTGAACTTTCTTTATAACTCCAAAGACACTTTACAAAATGTGAGATGGTGCAACGAATATAATTTCATCATATTTTGCATATAGGCTTAACACGACGGCAAATATATTTGTTTGTGTTATTGGAATATATTCAAATTCATAGGACAAAAGCAACATATTTATAATGTGGAGTCCTTAATTGGTAGTAAATAAATTAATAATTTATAACGGCTTGGATTGTTTGTAGATATTATTCCAGAGCATTAATATTTAAATTATCAATGAGACATCCAAGACGATATAACATATTTTTTTATTAGTAAGCTCCTAGTGAATATTCAGTACAATTTATTACTAAATTGGTTAACTATTAAATATTATCCGGTTTGTATAAAATAAAAATCACAGTTCTAAATAATACAATGGATTTATATTAAACTGGTAAATTAATGAGTTTCAACGTTTCAGAATTTTTATCACTCTATTTTCCACAAAGAATTGACAAACCTTTTAGTAAATTTAAAAATTCCTTTGGCAAGAAATGAAAATATTAATCAAATATATCAAAATAAAAATCAGAGCTCTCTTCTAAAATAAAACAATACATTTTTAAAATAAAAATGAAATACCACTAGGAAAGAACTAAAATAAAAATGTTCACTTCTAAGTTCACTCAAAATTCCAAATAAAAATTTAAACTTCTCTTTCAACTATTTGAACCTTAACTTTCGAGTATCTCCAATTCAGATTACAACTCTCTCTAACAATTATTAAAGTTCAATTAATTTCCAATTAATAATTCACAATAAAAAAAGTTCCAGTTTGTGAGTGGGTTTAATAAATGACTACTTTTCCAAATCTCAATTAAAGTTATTAACAAAGTTCAATTTTAATTCACTTTTCTTGCAAGCATGAACCAAATGTAACTTGTATGATTCTATTATGCTCTATTTTTCCTCGAGAATAAGTTATTCAGATTGCTCTGTAGTTACTATGAATTTAATTTTTTCCTCAAAATCCCCCGCGGAAAATTTTTCTTAAGTAAACACGGCGCACTGTAATCAACTTAATCACGAAAATAACCAAAAAAGGGCGAAAATTATGAGCGGGCGCTTAAATACTTCCCTTTCCAATCAACTTTGCAGGACATCCGTGGTGCTCTCTCATTGGTCCAGCTGTATCAAACCAGGAGAACAATACTCGCAATAAGACAAGTTCTAATCAATTCAAGGCAGTCAACCTGCCTTCCTAACAATTTGAAACTACCAGTACTAACTCTTGCCAAAGGATTACATGTTCGTTTTTACCCTGACATTTCACAATCTAATCTAAAATTAAATCCCAATGTTTCGATCCCAAAATTTTTATTTCATTTAAGTTTTAATAAAAAAATATAAACCAATGTAGCTTTAAAACACTACATAATTACGCTACAAAATCTGTAATAAAATTTATGTAATAGCTGTAATAAAGTAAGGGGATTAAAAAAGAGACTTGCGAGTAAATATTCAACCAAAAACATAATTATAGAAATGATAAAATTAAGTGACAACTACCTGACTTAAATACCTAACATAGCACGTGACATCATTAATAAATACAACATTTTCCTAATTATATTATATTACTGTAACTGACAAATTCAGTTTAAGAACATATATGAGTAGATGTTTGGTTTACAATTTTAAACACTTATATTTATGTAAGAAATATTACACTTTTATTACAGAAATATTTATGTAATACAGATGATGAAAATTATTTAGTCCTAATGATCTCTAATGCTACGAATATACAGATTTATGATACAATTACAATTACACTAATTTATTGACGTAAACATTGCGAGTAATTTTTCAACCAAAAACATAATTGTATAAAATATGACTCAATCATTGCAAACTACCTGACTTAAATACCTAACATAACACGTGACATCATTAATAAATACAATATTTTAATAACCTCAAATTATTACGATCAAGTTTTAACTTTATAGCAATAGCTCTCTGTCTGTTTGTTGGAGATATCGAGAATGAAAAATAAGCTATAGACTTTAAATTGTACATGCAACTTCGACCAAGCCTGATATGTGTTTATGTGTCGTCTGGCGTACACAATTATAATGCTGACCTGGTCTATAGTACATGGTAATTATCGAATAACTTCTAACTTATATTAATGTAACCTACAAATTATATTTATTTGATTAAGGCAGTTGGAAAATGCAATGAACCAAATATAATGTTTACAAAACAATTTTATTGGTTTACATTTTAACACGAAAGATGCAATTAAAAGACTCAACTTAATTGTTGATTTTGTATTTTTGAGACCCTGAAGATCATTATTTAACTACTATGCTAAGAACACAAGTCTCGAATATTTTGAAAAGTTTAAATGTTTGCAAGCATGAATGCTTACAATCCCATTTGAGTGACTAAAATTTAAAAAGTACAATTAAATTGAGAATTCACTTGTAAACAAACAAATTTCTACAATTTGCGAGTAGGGCTTCTTTTTAATCTTCCTGGATGTTTAATCCACCCTCGAATGATGTTTTCTAGCTACGCCACTGAATGTAACGAGGTTACTTTGTTACATTAGACTTCCTTACGTCGTTTTGGGTCTTTCGATACTCCGTTGTATTGGTTTATTTGTACAGGGTGAGTTTTAAGTCCCTTCCCCCCTATTTTTTTTTTAAACCGTATAAGTTAGGAGGTTTAAACTCCGTACATATTCGTTAGACCTAAATATCTTGTTTTTCATGGGTTCATTGACTCTCCACCTCCAATGGGGGACGGTCCAAGAGGAGTAAGCCGAGATTCTTAAATGTAAGCATAGGTTGATATGCACATCAAATTAAAGGTCTCTGTAAGTAGAATACAATGCCGCAAACCGGACCTCAAAAGGTTCATCCTAATGAAAATTACAGGGTGTTAAAATGTACAAAATAGTAATGTGCTATTATCTGCGTTTTATCGCGCAACTTTTTAAAAGTTCATTTCAAAACAATTTTTCTATTGCTGTTTATTCTTTAAAAGAACCTTTATTTTGTTGTGTTTAATGATTTTAAGGGATCACTGTAAGTCCGAGATCTAGGAGTTAACTAAAGGATTTAATAAGAAGTCGATCATGTGTTGTGTCGCCTTCTAAGTATTTTATTTAAAGAATTGTTGTCTTACAAAGGTCTTAGACCCATTTATTTTTATTTCAACAGCGATTCTGGTTCTAATATTGTACGATTCCGATACTAGTAGGTTGTTACTTACCCTTTTATTGTAGTAGATGCCCAAACTGGTTGCCTGTTACTTCCTGACAGTAGTATAGTCTGGTAATAAATTCACTCCTTACAGGGGTTAGGATTTCTGGTGTTACCTTCCTGCAGGCCTCAGTAATTCTGTTCCGAAGATCTTCCACACATGCGAATGGTGTACAATAAATCACAGACTTCAAGTGTCCCCACAAAAAAAATCCAGTGGGTTCAAGTCAGGGGACCGTGCCGGCCATTCTATTGCCCCTAGTCGTCCTATCCACTTCTCAAGAAAATGTACATTAAGGTAACCACGAACATTAACATCGTAGTGTGGAGGAGCACCGTCCTGCTGGAACCTTACTTCTTCTCGATTAAACTCCCCACCATTAGTGCGAATTGTATTTTCTATTAATGGATGAATATTATTTTGGAACATATGTAAATAACTTTCTCCATTTAAATTTCCGTCAATAAACAGTGGTCCAATCACGTGGTTACCAAAGAGACCTGCCCAAACATTTACTTTCTGGGGATACTGGGGATGATGTTCTCTGTGAACATGGGGATTAGAGTTATCCCAGTATCGGCAGTTGTGTCTATTCACTAAACCATTTACGTAAAATGTACTCTCATCACTAAAGCAGATATTATTTACGGTTGTTGGATTTACTATAATTAGTCTATCCATAGTTTCACAGAACTGCAATCTTCTGTCTGGGTCATCTTCATTTAATGCGTGATGTAGCATAGTATTGTAGGGATGAAATTTGTGCTTCTTCAGGGTAGTTATTGCTTTGCGTTGTCATACCCCCATATTGTCTGCTATTTGTCTCGAAGAGGTTTGAGTATTTTCCACAACTGTACAAAGAACCTCAAAATCAACTTCTTCTGACAAAGGAGGACGGCCTGAACGTTTTGCATCAGTAACGCTACCAGTTCTACATTTTGTTTGAATCTTAAATAGGTTCTGCTAACAGGTCTTTCTGGATGGTTTTCATTAAATCGTCTCATTGTTTCGTGGTAATTATTCCCAGAAGCGCCAAAAATAAAACACCATGTCAACTTTTTCTTGAAGAGCGCGAGACATGTTTCTAACTTTAACAGCACTAAAACTAACAAGGTCAGTAGCCACACTGCAACTAGCATGGTCAGATACCCAAGTAACTGAAACCAAACATAACAAGTCTCTGGGAATACCCAGATAACAAACAACTTTCACTTTTACAACGACACAGGGACTATGTCAAAGATTACATTTAAAAATGCAGACCACAGATTCTGTACAAAATTATTATTAACAAAATTACGAATTATCCTTCTTTAATTCAGATTGTAGCACCGTTTCCAGCGTTAAAAGGCAATGTTAAAACGACAAAT
The DNA here is from genome assembly GCF_021130785.1 of Homalodisca vitripennis. Taxonomy (NCBI): domain Eukaryota; kingdom Metazoa; phylum Arthropoda; class Insecta; order Hemiptera; family Cicadellidae; genus Homalodisca; species Homalodisca vitripennis. Next base: position 19,147 of record NW_025780325.1, on the reverse strand, counting down.
CACATGACCGACTTCTTATTAAATCCTTTAGTTAACTCCTAGGTCTCGGACTTCCAGTGATCCCTTAAAATCATTAAACACAACAAAATAAAGTTTCTTTTACAGAATAAACAACAATAGAAAAATTGTTTTGAAATGAACTTTTAAAAAGTTGCTCGATAAAACGCAGATAATAGCACATTACTATTTTGTACATTTTAACACCCTGTAATTTTCATTAGGATGAACCTTTTGAGGTCCGGTTTGCGGCATTGTATCCTACTTACAGAGACCTTTAATTTGATGTGCATATCAACCTATGCTTACATTTAAGAATCTCGGCTTACTCCTCTTGGACCGTCCCCCATTGGAGGTGGAGAGTCAGTGGACCCATGAAAAACAAGATATTTAGGTCTAACGAATATGTACGGAGTTTAAACCTCCTAACTTATACGGGTTAAAAAAGCAATAGGGGGGAAGAGACTTAAAACTCACCTTGCATACACACAACTATATATATATATATATATATAATATATATATATATATATATATATATATATATATATATATATAAGTAGATATGAATATGCCGGTTCTAGACCACTTTTGGGACAGACAGAAAATCAATGTAAAATACTGTCCATTGAACCATAAACAAATCTAATAAAATCTAACAGGAAAGCACGAATGTTAAATAACCGAATCTTTAGCTGTTTTACTGTTCAATGTTTGCTTCTACATTTATAAGCTGTTTTAATGAAAAAAATCAAAAAATCTTAATAAAAAATCTTTATTCTACAAAGTTAATTGTAACACAGTCTTTATCTTTTATAGTCTTCTTTCCAGTAACAATCAAGTGTAATTTTTCATTTTTGTTTAATTCTTTAATCTTTTTCTCATCCAAAACAGTCAAAAATCTGTTCGGTAAGTGTACTTTACAATCTTCCAACTCGGCAATTATTGTAAACCCGAATTTATCTTTCATTTTCTCCAAATTCAAGATTCTATGTTTCTTTTTTTCTTCCAATTCCACTAATTTCTTATATTCTTTGAATCTTAGTTCACCAACCTTATTCAACTCTTGTAACAGCGCTGCCATTTATTATAGAAAAATCTTTTAACTAAATTTAGTTAAAAGATTTTTCTATAACAAAATAGAACAATCTGAAAACATTTGACCAGAAATTGTGCTGATTTGTGTCAAAAATCACTACTTCTCAAAATTTAATTTTACAAATTTTTGCTCTTTAAATAGAACAATCTGAAAACATTTGACCAGAAATTGTGCTGATTTGTGTCAAAAATCACTACTTCTCAAAATTTAATTTTACAAATTTTTGCTCTTTAAATAGAACAATCTGAAAACATTTGACCAGAAATTGTGCTGATTTGTGTCAAGTTGTCACAAAAATCACCACTTCTCAAAATTTTAGTTTACAAATTTTTGCTCTTTAAATATGGAGCGGAAAAAGATAGAGTGCCCATACTGCAAAAAAGACATTTTTGAACATCACTATACTCGTCATTACAATTCGAAAAATCATTTGAAGAACAAAGAAATTTATAAATAAAGAACTAAATTATTTGAGGACTTGGGCTAAAGAGAATCAAATCGATGGTCACGAAAAGATGTACAATATAGAAAAATTGCGTGAATTAAAGAAAAGCTTTAAGGAAGATAAAAAAGATCTCAATCTATTTAACGATGAAAAAATTCAATCAATCGCTGAAAAATTGTCCTTAGAAACAAACGATAAAACTAAGTCTGAAATGATCGAAGAAATTGATAAAACTCTTAAAGTAAAATCCGAAAATATCATTGATGTAGAAGTTTTATCCTCAATACACGGTCTTTTCAAGCAATACATTTTAACAAACTTGAACGACAATTCCATGTCAATTTACAAATATCTTTCAATTATGCGGTCAGAAATTAAAAGTTTAATCGAGAAATTTCAAGAAAATGTTAAAGATATGAAGGGCTATCTCTCTTTGGAATGTGAATACGAACGAACTTTAGTGAATGGTGAACCGCAAACATGTCTAATGTATTTTACTATCAAAGCAGACGAAATCTTTGACGTAAACGACTTTATTACTAAGCAATTTAATAAATTAACACATCGAGAACAAACGAATAATCCAAATAAAGGTTCCGGATGGACATTTAAAAGTTGTAAACAACTAGTTTTGAGCCTTAACAAACACGAAATGATGAACGCAGGATCATATATCGATTTACCAAAGGAAATCAAAGATAAAAAAGCTTGTGTAAATATCAAAAATAAAGATGATTATTGCTTTATTTACTCTATCCGATGCGCTATTGAAAAACCCGAGACTCATGTTGACAGAGCAAAACAATACGAAAAATTCGTGAACGATGAGATATTTTCTGGATTCGACTATCCTATGTCTTTAAAAGATATACAATTATTTGAAAAACGAAGCAGCAAAGCAAAGTACAAGTATCCGAAAATGTCTGTAAATGTCTATACTTTTGATGAAAAACTACACATAGTACCGTTGCAAATTTCAGAAGTTTATGACGCCAAGTTAGAAGTTGATTTATTGTATGTTAAACAAGATGATAAATCCCATTATGTTTTGATAACAGATTTAAGTAGATTAGCGAGTTCACAGATATCAAAAAATGCTCACAAGACGTTCTTGTGTCGAAGATGTTTAAGCCATTTCTACAAATCTGGAGATTTAACAGATCACTTAGAAATTTGTAAAAATCATGAAGTTTGTAAGCCAATTATGCCATTTCCAGGTCAAACAACTAAATTTACTAATTATCAAAAGAAATTTAGCCATCCGTACGTTATTTATATGGATTTTGAAAGCATATTAGAGAAGATTCCCACATGCAAAAACAATCCGCAAAAATCGACTACAACCAAGATTCAGAAGCATATTCCTTATGGTTTTACTCTATATTTAGTGTCTAATGTGACCAATCGTATGTACAAGCCGATATGTTATCGAGCAAAAAATGAAGAAGAGTTGCCGAACGTTCCTGCAAAATTGTTTGAAGAACTCAATAAATTATCGAAGTACATAGCTAAAAAATATAATTCAAAGAACATGAAGCCCATGAAATTGACTGACGAAGAAGAAATTTCGTATCAAAATTCAAATCTTTGCCACATTTGTGAAGAAATATCGTATTCAAGACACTGAAAAAACTTTAGGGTTTTTACCAGATAATTGGAGTTCTGCTTATGATGCATTCAAAAAATGCAGAGATCACTGTCATTTGACTGGAAAATTTCGAGGTGCAGCTCATAGAATTTGTAATCTGAATTTGAAATTTCCTCAGAATATTCCCGTTTTCTGTCACAATATGTCTAATTACGATACGCATTTGTACATAAAAGAATTGGCAAAACAATACGGTAATGTTGATTTGATTGCAAACACCGATGAACGATATATAAATTACTCTGTAAATTCTGGATACGGGTATGAATTTGATGGTGACAAACCTAGAAAGTTCATAAAATTCTCTTTCGTAGACACGTTTAGATTCATGGCGTCATCTATCGAAAAATTAGCGAAAAATTTAAAGAAAGAAGACTTCAAACATACAAATCATTTTATACAGGATGGACTGAATGAGATAATAGAAAGACAGCCAAATGACGACGACGAGATTTTTAAAATTCTATCTGGAAAAGGAATATTTCCCTATGAATTTATCGACAGTATTGAAAAACTTGATTACACAGAAGAATTGAGAATTCAAGATTTCTATTCACTTTTGACAGATGAGAGCATATCTGAGAAAGATTTTCAACACTACTTAAATGTTTGGAACAAATTAAAAGAGAAAAATCTAGGAAATTACTCTGATCTCTATAACATTCAAGATGTTCTATTGCTCGCTGATATCTTTGAAAATTTTAGGAATATTTGTTTGAATTGCTATAAACTCGATCCGGCACACTATCTAACAGCTCCCAGTCTCGCATGGGACGCAATGTTAAAATTAACGAAAATTGAGCTTCAGCTAATTAACGATTATAATATGTATTTGATGATTGAAAAAGGCATTCGCGGAGGCATTTCTCAGTGTATTAAACGATATGTGAAAGCAAATAACAAATATTTAAAAGATTTTGATAAGACAAAGCCCGAAAACTATTTACTCTATCTCGATGCAAACAACCTTTATGGGTATGGTCTTATGCAAAAACTGCCGTTTAGTGATATCAAGTGGATGGATCCTAAAACGTATACAAAAGAAGAGTGGCAAGAAACAATTTTAGAACTCACTGGCGACGAAGATTATGGCTATATTCTTGAAGTCGATCTAGAAATATCCAACAAATTTACACGAACATCACAAGGATTTACCTCTTGCTCCAGAACATTTTAAAAACAAACTTTGCACAACTCTACTGGATAAAACTGAATACGTTGTTCATTCGAGAAATTTGAAGTTCTATTTGGAACAAGGTATGATTTTGAAACATGTGAATAGAGTTATTGCATTCGATCAGAAGCCTTTTATGAAAGAATACATTGATTTTTACACAAACATGAGAACCAAAGCTACAAGCGACTTTGAAAAGGACTTTTATAAGCTGATGAACAACTCAGTTTTTGGAAAATCTATGGAAAATGTGAGAAACAGATGTGATATTAGACTAGGAAATGAAGAATTTTCAATGAAACAAGCTAAGAAAACAAATTTCAAATGCTTTAACATCTTTGACGACAACTGTATAGCGAGTCACATGTACAAACAAAAGGTTAAATTTAACAAACCGATTTACATAGGATTTTCAGTTCTCGACCTCTCAAAATTGCTAATGTACGAGTTTTATTACGATAAATTAAAGAAGTTTGATCCAGATTTGAATCTGTGTTACATGGATACAGACAGTTATTTTCTAGAATTGAAACGAGATCCTTTTAAAAATTATTAAAGAAAATATAGATGACTTTGATACAAGTGATTATCCAAAAGATCATGAATGTTTCACTACTAAAAATAAGAAGGTAATAGGGAAATTCAAAGATGAGTTAAATAGCGAAGTTTTAGAAGAATTTTGTGGTTTAAGGTCTAAGATGTACTCGTACAAATATCTAGATAAAAACCCAGTTAGGTGTAAAGGAATTAAGAGAAGCGTTGTAAATAAAACAATAAATATCGAAAACTTGAAGAGATGTTTGTTCGAAGATAAAGAAGAATTTAGGGAGATGACAGTCATCAAAAGTTATAAACATGAGTTGCACACTGTTACCATAAACAAGCTGGCACTGAACGCTAAAGATGATAAGAGAATTGTCCTAGAAAATAAGATCGATACAGTACCGTATGGCTATGAAGCAATATATTAGACGAATTAAATAAACTTGGAAACTTTGATATGTAAATGGAAGATGATTTAATTCACTGTCACAAATGTAAGAAAAAAACGAAAAATATCGATGCTAAGATTGTTCAAACTCAAAACGGATTGTATAGAATTGCAGCAAAATGTTCAAAATGTAAGACAAATAAGAGTAAATTTATAAAGAATCCAAATGAAAAACAAGTAAAGAAAGAATTAAAGAATAAAGAAGAAATAGAGATTGAAGCTAGAGAAATTCATGCACCAGTACGAAAAAAGTTTAAAAAGAGAAAAATTATAACTTTAGGAATTGACGATTTGGGCAGCAGATTTAGTTATAATGTCTAACTATTCGGATCAAAATGATGGATTCAAGTATATGTTAAATGTTTATTGATACTTTCCTCAAAATATGCTTGGTCAAGAGCTATCAAAAGAAAAAACGGCAAGGATATTTCAAAAGCTTTCGAAGATATAGTAAAAGATGCCATAAGGATCAATCACAAACCTCCTAACCTACTTCATACAGATAAGGGTTTAGAGTTTAAAAATAAAGAATTTAACGATGTTTTGAGGAAATACAACATTAAGATTTTATCATACTGAAAACGAAGAGAAATCAAGTATTGTAGAGAGATATAACAGAACTCAAAATGAAAGAATGAAGGTTCTTTTTGAGATTAATAAAAACTTTAAATGGATCGATATTCTCGAAAGAAATCGTAAAGAAATATAACGATACTGTTCATAGCACAATCAAAATGAAGCCTAAAGACGTAGATAAAGATGCAGAAAAAAGAGTTATTAGAGTCGGTTTTCAAGTATGTTCCACCAGAAATTCACACGAAAACTAAATTTAAAGTCAATGATCATGTAAGAATTGTTAGTAAAAAACAAACATTTTCGAACAAATATAAGAACAATTGGTCAAGAGAAATCTTTGTGATTTATCAAATTAATAACACAGATCCTGTAACTTATAGTATAAAAGATTTAAATAATGAAGAAATAACCGGAAAAGTTTTATGAATATGAATTGAGAAAGTCAAAGATTTTTTCTATATAAATGGAGGCCTAAAAGAAATGTTCAATGTGCAAAGAATTAAAAGGTTTTGAAGAATTTTATAAAGATAAGAGTAGAAAAGATGGAATTATTTATAATTGTAAAGATTGTTATAGGAAGTATCATAAAGAGCTGTATGATAAAATAGAAAAATTAACTTTGGAAGAGAAAGAATGTCTTAAATGTAAAGAAACTAAAAAAATTTCAGAGTTTAATAGTGATCACTATAGTAGAGATAAGAAAGACTCATATTGTAAAGATTGTGTAAAGAAGAATCACCATAGATTATATTATGAAGATACTCAATGTGAATGTGGAAGAAATATAAAATGGTTAAATAATTATCAAAAACATTTACAAACAAAATATCATAATTCAAGAGTTTAACATTTTCATCGTGTAATAATTTTTTCTATATAAATGGAGTCTCAAAAGAAATGTACAAAGTGTCAAGAAGAGAATAGAAAAGACTGTTATTGTAAGGAATTATATGATAAAATGAACAAATTAACTTTAGAAGAGAAAAAGTGTTACTTTTGTAAAGAAATTAAAAATATTTCTGAATTTAATAACTGGCAGTATAGTAAAGATAGAAAAGATGCTTTTTGCAAAGATTGTGCTAAAAAAATTTTCAGCGGAAAGTTATAAAAACGAAATGCCTTGTGAATATGAAAAAAAAATTCTACGATGGTTACCTAGTTATGCTAAACATTTACAAACAAAATATAATAAATCGAGAGTTTTTAGTAAAATTTAGAAACATTTTTCATCGTGTAATTTAGATATTCTATAAATCAGTCGAGATTCTGTCATATTTGTGGTAAAATGATTTCCGTTGTATAAGATATTCAAAGATTCTTTCATTTGGTTGTAGAGATTTATACTATTTGGATCTCCTTGTCTTAATAAAATTTCCATTTCTGGGTAATCAATTTCAAGTTCTTTCAATCTTTTCGGTATTTCTCTCTTTTGAGCTCTGATAACGTAATAAGGATATTCCCACATGTGATTCTTCTTAATTAATACAAAAACATGGTGTTTTTTCTTATCAAAATCTTTACATACCATATCTCTCTTCATTATTTCCATTCGCAATTCTTGATTCTCTATTTTCAAGGATTTCATTTGACCTGAAATTTGTAACTGTTTTATTTCATCTTTTTAACTGCTTATTTTCGTTTTCAAGTTTGTACACACCAAATTTACGAATACTTGGTAAAACTTCTTCTAAAACCCAATCTTGAAACATTTCTGCAATCTTCATTTTAGATTTCAGTATTAAAGAATATATGCCTGGTTCATTGATGAAAATAGTGTCTGGATGTAATTTTTGTAAGAGTCGCGATTCGATACCCTTGTCAGAATCTATGTTTTCAAAGCTTTTTTTGTATTTTTCTTTAACATGATCTATGATAGCTTGTCTCGTATTTTTAAATTCCAATATTTCTGCAACATCTTTAGCCTTAAACCAAAATTCATTATTTTCGTCAACAATTGTAAAGATATGTTTTGCTTTTAAATCTAAAGTTGATTATTGAGTAGGTCTACAACTGACTCCATTTAGATAGAAAAGAAATTTAACTAGTAATTTTTATTTTGAGAATGAAGGCCAGATTCATTGATAAAAACAGTGTCAGGATGAAGATTGTTAAGGGGCCATTCGAATAGACCCTTGTTTTTTAAGTAAAAATATTGAATTTTGTCATCATCATCAACTCATTTTTATTCCTTTTTCAATCTTAAATATATTGTTGTTTTTACTCTCATTATTTAATAAATTTCCCTCAGAGTCTTGAATAGTCAGAACGATTTTTTGAATTCTTTTAATATTTTTTCTAATTGGAATATAATCGATTTCATTCGGTTTTTCACTGATTTTTGATCCATAAGCAACATTTGGGAAAAAAGTGTACAAAATTTCAGATTCTTTGTGTAAATGTTCGGTATGATTTTCAAAACTAGGTTCAACGAGATTGCAGTGCACTTCAATTACATCAAACGGTCTAAATTTTGGCGTTTTATTTCCTAAATATACCTGATTTGGCTCAATAGTTTCTTGAACAAACCCTAATAAATCTACAATAATTGCTGAAAACATTATTCTTACTGGTGATTTTATTTGAATTTTATTAGAGAGATAATTTTTTTGCATTTCAAACTTGTTTTCGTCAAAGTTTAAAGATTTATCTGATTGTTTGAATGTTTTCAGATAATTTTTAAGGGAATTTTTTATTTGATCGAAAGTATAATATCCTTTGTTTAAACCATAGTATTTTGTTATGTTCTTCTCACTAAATCCTATGCAATAAGGAGAACTTTCACTAATATTTTATTACAAAATTGTCAGAATAAAAAACCGCTTAAACCGATAAAATAATTTGATTCTTCCTCTAAGTGTATAGGATGTTCCAAGTTTAAAACTAATTTAGAGCTTTCTGAAGTCAACTTGAACAGCTTCATTTTCGCAAGCGTTGCTTCAAGATGAAAATCTTCTATTTAAAATGGAGAAATTTTTAAAGCAAAAAGATCAGATAAAACTTCAAACGTTTGAAGAAAATAAGAAAGATCAACCAATCAGATTGTTAATTGTTGGTTCAAGTGGATGTGGAAAAACAACTTTACTATTGAATTTTATCTACAATAGGTTGATTCCTTATTCCAATTTGTATGTTTTTAGTAAATCTTTAGAACAAGACGCCTATAAAAAATTACAAGAAAGATTTGAAAATATTGAGAAGAACTTAAGTAAGAAAATATCATATTTTTATAATGCTTCTGAGGACATAGTTCCGTTTAAGCGAATGTAAACCCAATTCGTTAATCGTTTTTGATGATTGTATTTTGGAAAATCAGGACGTTATTAAGGAATATTTCGTAATGTCTCGTCACAAAAACATATCTTGTATCTATCTTTCTCAATGCTTTTCAAAGGTTGATAAACAAGTTATTAGAAATAATTTGAATATGTTGTGTGTTTTTAAGCAAGACGATCACTATTCGAGAAAGATTTTACAACAATTTATGTGGGATCTGATATGAGTTTTAACCACTTTAATGAATTGTGTGATAAAATTTGGAATGAAGACTATGGATTTTTAACTATTAATCTAACTTTGAAGCCTAAAAATGGTAAATATTTGAATAAAATTTTCCAATATAAACGTGTGATAATCTAGTTGTTTTCATGATTTTACGTTCACGTTTACGTTTCGTGTTCTCGTTTTACGTTCCACGTTCACGTTCCACGATCACGTTCATGTTTCACGTTCATGTTTCACGTTCATGTTTCACGTTCGTGTTTACGTTTCACGTTCATGTTTCACGTTCGTGTTTCACGTTCCACGTTCACGTTTCGTGTTCACGTTTCGTGTTCACGTTTCCACGTTCCACGTTTACGTTTCAAAATTTTCCTAAATAAATGGCGAACGTAACTTCAGAAGAAGCGAAAAAACTTGATCAAATAGAAAAGAAATTAATCAAAGAATTTAAAGAACAGATTCGAATTGATGAAAAAGAACAAGAATTTATTCAAAAAATTAATCAACCTGTAACATCTGCAATAAAAAATGTTGAGGGCAAAATTGAAAATGTTTTAAGCGATAATCAAAATTTGATGAATTTGGTTCCAGTTGTACGACAATTTGCTGATATTTCGATACCAGAATCTGAGTTTGAATTGCCAAAATTACCATCTTCAAACACCATTTAGACCTCGAATCATTGAAGACTCTACCATAGTTGAACCAATAAGTCCTGGAACAACGGATATAATAATTGGTGAAATTGGTAAAAAATTTCTTCCTAGAGCAAAGGATGATAAATTTGGTTTGTATTGGGACAGAAAAAAGAAAAGTTTTATGATTGGAAATTTGCCCGTGAATTTTGAGCATAATGATATCATTATTAATGAAAAAACATATGAAGGAACTCAAGGTTTATGGAGATTATTAACAGGCACTGATGTTCCAAAAGACGGTTTATATTCTGAAGAAGACTTGAAAAAGTATACAGAAATTTTATGGAAATCTGATTCAATTTACAAAAATAATGATCCATCAACTAAGAAACCAAAGTCAAGTAAAGGTAAAAAAATATCTCAATTTGATTAAACCAATTTGGGAAAAACGAATCGAAGGATCAGGTGTAAGAAAATACAGTGATAATAAGATTGAGTACAGATATATCGACGATTTGACAAAACTCGATGGAATTATAAATTATATTTATGCTCAAGAGAAGGCTGGAAACAACAATTTTTTGAACGAAAAGAAAGCGATTAAAGATTTTATTTCGAACAAACTTGATGAAATGATTGAAAAACCTGATGGAATTAAATATTTAAAACGAGTTTTGCCGGCAATAAGTTCATCTATGATTGAGGGTAGTGGACTTTTGAATGATTTTATCAACAATTTACCTTTTGAATTACACGTACCAACTTATCAGTATCTGGGGCCTGGCACAAAACTCGAAAAAAGACTAAAAAGAGGAGATCCTGGTATAAATAAATTAGATCAAGCTGCTATGGAACACGATATTTTTTATGCAAAACATAGAGACACAAATTCCAGACATATCGCAGATAAAGTTTTGCAAGATAAGGCAATGGATAGATTTTTATCAAAAGATGCTAGTTTAGGTGAAAGATTTGTTGCGCTTCCAACAGCTGGAGCAATGTTTTTGAAGAGAAAACTAGGAATGGGAATCGAAGAGAACTTGAAATTTTAACTATATAAATGGAGGTGAACGTAAACTTCAGCAAAAATCAGAAAGAAAAAATAAAATCCGCTTTTAAGAAGAAAATACCCGTTAGTATTCAATTTAAAATAGATCAACTAAAAAATGGCGAAGATAAGATATTTTTTAACAAATAGACAATACAATAAACTCGAAAAACATAAGAAAAACAATAAAGGAACCAGAATAGAATTTTCTTATAATCAGTTGAAAGAACTTAAAAATGGTGGACTTTTGAAAGATTTATTAGATTTTGGAGAAAATATTCCAGTTGTTAAAAATGTTGTTCCTTATGTTCGTAAAGCTGCTCCAATCGTTAAAAAGGATGTGATTCCTATTGTTCGAAACATTTTAAATTGGTTAGATAAAGAGTTGGAAGATGTTACAGGATCTGGATTAGATGAAAAAACTTTGAATTACGTGAAATCAAACATTGAAAAAAAAATTTAAACCTTTAACATTCGGGGAATTGGAAGAAATCTGCAAAAATATTAAACATTTTAGAGGAATCTTCATGAGAGATACATTACCTGAAAAAGTTAAGAAATTTGAATGTGGAATTGTGAATTTAGACTCGATTATGGGAAGTGGAACACATTGGATTTGTTATTATAAAAATGGATAAGAATGCATATTATTTTGATTCGTATGGAAGAATTGAGGACAAACCACCTATAGAATTGATTAAATATTTGAAAAAATCAAGCGTTTATTATAACGATTCTCAAATTCAAGACTACAAAGATCCCCCAATTTGTGGTCATTTATGTGTTTTTGTGTTGAATGAACTGAGTAATGGTAAAGATTTTAAAGAAGTTGTTAACAAATTATTGCTTAATAAATATGGATTCACAAAATATTTTTGACGTATTTGGTACACAAATTATTCAAAATGTAGATAATAGTTTCAATTTTGATAGTTTGAGAAAATGAGTTTTGATAACAAGTTAGAAAATTTATTACAAAACCTTCCAGATTCAGATATGTTTGCTGTCGAGATTGAAGATTTTAAAGCAGAATATGATAACAAACTTGCAAATTTCATGAGTTCAAATGAAGTTGCTGATAAAATAAAAACATTGGAAAAAGAAGTTGATGATGGTGTAAAAAAATTATTTACCAATTTAATGTCTCATATCGAAAAAGCTGATGAAATTACTGAAGCGATCAAAGTTGAAAAGATTTATGTTAGTTTGGCTAATAAGAAAAGAATTGTCGGTGTTCGACCTGGTATTGACAAACATGATGTTGTTAAAGAACAAATTTTAAAACCTCTAAAATTATCAGAAAACATCGATATTGTTGATTTACATGATCCGAATGTTAAAAATGCCTTAGATTTTAAAGGAAAAAGAATTAGCGGTGTTAGTAAAGGAATTAATCCATTTGATGTTGTTGTAATGATTCAATTAGAAGATCCTATTAAAATGTTTAATGAACTAAAACAAAATTATGAGAATCATAAACAGCATGTTAAAGATTTTACAACAGAAGTCTATGACAAGTTAGAAGCCAGAAATAGAAGATCAGTAGACGATGTTGGTGAATTACTTGATAAAGTAAATAAACTAGAAGAAAACTTTAATACATATAAAAATAGTGTTAATGTATTAGTTGGTGAAGTAATTAACAAAATTCTGGAAGATTTTGATACACATTTCAATGAGAAAATAAACTTTTTTTGAAGATTTTGGTACACGTTTAAATGAGCAAATAACACATAATAATGAATTACTTAAAAGTATAGATGATCGATACTCTTTATATCTCGATAAAGTAAATAAACTAGAAGAAAACTTTAATAAATTTAAAGAACATGTCGATAAAACTTTTGAAAACATCGACAACAGATTTAATGGAGTAGGTGGTTACGATGACTAATTTTCCTTATATAAATGGCGCTCATATATTGTGTGAGATGTAAAGAGAAAACTGCCACAAACGATATAAAATACTATGCAAACATTAACGGAGTTAAGAGAATATCTGGAAAATGTGCTGAATGTAACGCTAAAAAGAGCCAATTTATATAAAACTTGATTTTGAAATTTTTTCCTAATAAATAGAGATGGCGGGACATTACAGTGCTTTCGATCTTTTTATAATGCAACACGAAAGAGATTTGAAAAAAAGAACATTGGGATGACATTTCTCAAAAATATGAATTATCCGAAGATATGATGAGATTATACGTAAACAAATTGAATTGGTATAACATTGCAAAATATCAAACTTTATCATCAGAGTTCATTCAAGAAAATATACATTATCAATTAAAAGATCATATGTCTGTTCTTTGTCTCTATCAACACTTGAGTATAAAGTTTTTGGATGAAAATAAAGATACAGTTGATTGGAACAATATTATAGATAGCGGTTACTATCCTGTGCAGATTTTATTGAAATATGTGACCGAGATCGCAAAATTTAAGGAACAGAATCCTGAATATGACGAAGTAGATCATTAAAAATGACTCTAATCTTTTTAATTATTTTACTAAAATTTATATCTTTTCTTATAAAAACGTACATTAGATCGATGAAAAAATGATATATTTCTTATACACGATGTTTAAAATTTCTAAATTTTCTCTTATTAAATGGCGGACTACAGAAAATATGCTAGTGATATTGAAAGGGCGGAGTTTAAAAATTTCTATCCAATTAGTAAACAACATTTGAATGAACCGAATAAAAGAACTGAGTTTAATATTGATTTTGGAGATAACTTTTGCTCGTCTAACTTCCAGTTTTATATTTCTGGAACTTTAACAAAACAAGATGGTCAAGCATATCTTGGAACTGATAATGTTAGATTAATCGATAATTTTATACCGTTTTTATTTTCTAAGATTGAAGTAAGAAAACACAATAAATTGATAGAAGAAGTCGAAAACTGTGGTCAATTAAGCACTATTAAAGGAACTATTTCGTATTCAAAAAGTGATGTTATTTCTCAAACTTCTAATGGCTTTGAATCAGATTTTAAATTTGGTGTTTTTGAAGCAGCTGGAAATTTATCTCATTTTGGATTAGGATTTTTTGAAAATGTTACTATTCCGATCTATAAAGGAGGATTTTATCTAAGTTTTTATAAGAGCAGAAGACGATGATGCGATTCTGAAGACTGCAACTGGAAATGTTATGCCTGTTGATGGAAAAATAACAATTACAGATTTTTTTATTAGAGTTCCAATGATTGATTATATAAAACCACGAGTAAAATTAGGTTGATTGATGAAATTACAAAAAGTCAAAACATTATGTTTAATTTTCTAGATTGGCAATGTATTGAACAAAAAGGTATTTCCGGAACAACTTATTCGTTCGATATCACAAATATTTATAGAAATATCTTCAATCCCAAGTTCGTTATCATCGGTTTTCAAACAGATAGACAGAATAATCAAGAAAAAAATCCTTCAAAGTTTGATAGTTTGGATGTAAAAAATATCAGAGTAAAATTGAACGGTTCTTATTATCCAGATGAATTACAAAATTTAAACATTTCCGGAGGTCTTTTCAGAATCATGTATCAGATGTATCAAGATTTTAAGAAAGTTTACTGTAATAATAAGGAAATGTATTACAATCCTAAAGAATTTTTAGCGAATAGACCTATTTATGTCATTGATACAACAAAGAGTTTGACAAATATTTCTGGTTCAAAGAACGATATAATTATCAATATGGATTTTCAAAAAGCTGTTTACAAACGCGATTTGTTATGTTGTTGTTGTCTCTGAGAAATTTTTAGCCTATGATGTGATTAAGAACGATATTAGAGAAATTCAGTAAAAATCACGTTATTTTCACTATTATTCATCGGATAATTTTAAAACTTTACAGAATTGTTAAAGACATAGATATAAGTATTCATTTTTAATTTCAAAAGAATATCTTAAAAAATGGGGGTGATATTAACAAAAAACTATTCCAAGGTCATCTTAAGGGTTGGACCGGAAGTTTATGATTTTAAAAAATACTTTAATATTTACTGATCCTATATACCAAATTTCAGCAAAAAAGCTCCAATAGTTTCTCGAGATATAAGAGTTTTAAGATAAGGGATGATTGGGGTAGTTTTTGAAAATTTTGTTATTTTCATGAAATTTTAAGTTGAACTCGCTTGTTTTTGAAGTTTCAGATTTTTCTGATAATTTTTTTTATTTTTTTATGAATATTAAGAAATAGGGGATGATTTCACCCTTATGGATAAGTTAAGTCGAAAGAGTTAAGTATTTACTATATGTGTACCCAAATTTCATTAAAATCGGTTGAGTGGTTTTTGAAATATAAAATTATTAATAAACTTGTAAACTAGCACTCCTAATTGAACAACTTATATAGCAGAGATATAGCTTATATCTTTCGAGACTCTCCGTAGCTCAGTTGGTAAGACGCTTGCCTTCAAAGCCTGAGGTTCTGGGTTCAAATCCCAGAGCTTCAGGCGCGCTTTTTATTGAGGAAGACATGGTTGTCGTTCAGTGGTTGGGGACAAGTCTTTACACGAGTGGCCATAGTGTAATGACTATAGAACAAGCCGAGTAATGACAACTGTGGTTGGCGCGCCATTTGCTTCCTCACCTTTTCCACTTCATTCCTTAATTCCTTCTCTTCCTTAATTCGTACATTCCTTCTCTTCCTTAATTCGTTCATTACATTCATCATTCACATCATTCATTAATACAACATTACACTTACAAAACACCCGACACAAATTCCCTAATTGTATCTCTCCATCAACTTCTACACAGTAGTTACCAAAGAAAAAATGAGACTTGGGAACAAAAAAATTCCAGAGTCTAAGACCCGAATTACAGCTCCTAGCCATTAACTTGGTTGGACAGTAGCAGTGCAGGGCCAAGTCTCTAAACAATAGACACCGTAGAAGTTGAATGTGATGTGATTCCCCATAGCGCAAACACGCACACTAACAACACTACACCAAAGACACAATCATTCATTTTGTCTTTTACAATAATTGATGATGTTCATATTATTCTCTTTCATTCCTTCTAAAACTTCAAAAATATAGTCTTTCGCTGATGAAAAATCTCGATTTCTTCCGGAATAATCTTTGTAGTCATAGACAAAATATCCTAAATAGTTGTACCAATAGAATGAAATTATTTCTATTTATCTCTGTTGTAGAAATGTAAACACAAAACATTTGCGCTGAAAAATTTATATCTCGGCAGACTTAGTTTCCATAATCTCCATTTATAAAAAAATCTTTTTGTTTAAAATGGAAGAGTATAATGCCAACTGTTACAAGTGTTCTAATAGAGGAGAAATTATCGATAAAAGATATTTAGTTTGTAGAGGTTGTAATTTAATTTTGTTAGAAAGACCTAAACCTAAGAAATTTCGAAATAAATTAACACATTTGAATAACCTGCTTACAAAATTGCAATATGGAGACAAGAAGCAAACAAAATTTGTTACAGAATTTAGAAAACAGAATAAAAATTTTTACTTATCTCTTGGAACCATTGACAAAATTATTTTCCTTTTCAAAGAATACATTAGGTTTGTAGGTATCGATACACACGTTTATTATGAAAAGATATTACCTGTATTTTTTCATTATCTGGATGTTTGAATTTGTCTACGATTTTAAGCCAGAAATCCTCGATGATTTTATAGTACATTTGGAGAAATTAAACGAGGAACCTCTTGAAAAGAATGCGGTTTTTACTCACATTCTCCCCGACTTCTCGAGTGATTGTTAGCAAATTTCATTTTTTCCGTCTTTAAATTTTTTCTATTTAAATGGAGTTTCTTGAAAGAGTTAAATGATATTGGAGAATGTAAGTTTAAAGAGTATAAGAAGTTAAATGAATTGGAAGAAAGGAAGAAACATAGAATCTTGAATTTGGAGGAAAATGAAAAGATAAATTCGGGTTTACAATAATTGCCGAGTTGGAAGATTGTAAAGTACACTTACCGAACAGATTTTTTGACTGTTTTGGATGAGAAAAAGATTAAAAGAATTAAACAAAAATGAAAAATTACACTTGATTGTTACTGGAAAGAAGGACTATGAAAAAGATAAAGACTGTGTTACAATTAACTTTGTAGAATAAAGATTTTTTATTAAGATTTTTTGATTTTTTCATTAAAACAGCTTATAAATGTAGAAGCAAACATTGAACAGTAAAACAGCTAAAGATTCGGTTATTTAACATTCGTGCTTTCCTGTTAGATTTTATTAGATTTGTTTATGGTTCAATGGACAGTATTTTACATTGATTTTCTGTCTGTCCCAAAAGTGGTCTAGAACCGGCATATTCATATCTACTTATATATTATATTATATATATATATATATATATATATATATATATATTATATATATATATATATATATATATATATATATATATATATATATACATATATCGTCTTATATTTATATATAGTTATATATATACATAATATATTTATTTATTTGTCTATAAAATTTGTATAGGTGGCAATAGCCTAATTTAATTTCAATAAACTGTAAACATGTCATTTTTTAACAGGTGCTTAAATAAGGCATTTTAAATTTTTTGAGGGAGAATACTTTTATATTTTTTAGTGACATGTTATTATTTTTATTTTTCCCCCCTACGATTATACTCCAGTAGCACAACACCAACGCGGGGAGACGTAAGCTGGCGGGGTCCGGCTCGACCGGGTAAGACACGGAGTTTCAGGATAAATCCGCCGGAGTTCGCTTCAAGGGCTGAAGCGCCTTACAGCGGACGGCTCAGGTACTACAGTACGTAAGTACGCTGTGCCTGCCTGGCTCGCTCTCTCGGTCGGAGTCTCTCAGTCGGAGTCATCGTCGAGTTGGAGTCGGAGTCGAGTGGGAATCGCCGCCCCCACATACGACACGATAAGATGCAAGTAAGTCCTAGCCGTAGTAGGTACTTATTTTACTGCCAAAACACGTTTTTGCCTGCACTTGCCCAGTCACTAACTATACGATAAGTACATGATATTACGTACTTAAGCTGTTTATAGAATATTATTTTAGATATAAAGTGTAGCATGAAAAGTACGAATAAGATTAGATTCGATTACTAGTAACGAGGAGTTTGAATTTAGTTTTTAACGTTGGCACCTGCGTTCCTTAGTTTCGAGCTCTAGTCGAGCTAGGCGCGATTTCAAGCGAAACTAGTATTCGCATTTAGTTTTTATTTAGTTTATCGTTTCTTTTCGAGGCCGCTTGTTCGCTTGACGTACGTTGGCACCAGCGTTCCTTTGTTTCGAACTCTAGTCAAGCTAGGCGCGATTTCAAGCGAACTAGTATTCGCATTTGGTTTTTATTTAGTTTATCGTTTCGTTTCGAGGCCGCTGGGTCGCTTGACGTACGTTGACACCAGCGTTCCTTACTTTCGAGCTCGAGTGGAGCTAGGCGTGAATACGAGAGAACTAGTGTTCGCATTTAGTTTTTATTTGGTTAACGTTTCTTTTCGAGGTCTTTTCTGGATCGCTTGACGTACGTTGACACCAGCGTTCCTTCGTTTTCGAGCTTCAGTTGGACTAGCAACTGTCGTATTAGGGAACGTTTAGGTAGTGGAACAGTCATCCTAAAAACAAATGCTGACGCCTTCCCTTTATTTTCCTTTCGTTTCCGAGTCTGCGATTATGAAAGCATATTGATCCGTTGATCATCGGTGCTGTATTTGCTTTGGCTTTTCGTTTTACATAAATTCGGGTCTGAGCTGAACTGGGAAAACTATCTCTCCCTCTCGAACCCTGGATTTTACCCCTCTCGACTGTTCTATCCGGTTGTCTTAGGGTTATATATTTTTATAAACTATCCCTGACCCGATTATACGTTATAAAACATTGAATCACAATAAGTACTTGTTCCGCCAGGACTCGAACACGGATCTCTCACTTGCCGGTTGAATGTGCTACCATTACACCACAGAGCCCTTACTTTTTACGATTCAATTATATTGTACGTATTTAGCCATATCTGCCACATATGCGATTAAATAACCAAAATAACATATGATCG
>NW_025780324.1:0-49297 GCF_021130785.1 Homalodisca vitripennis | reverse complement strand
CCGGTGTCCAGAGTCCGGCATAGTAAAGAACTGGTTTGCCACCAGCCATTCAGCCCTGGCCTACGCTGTTCCACCGTGGCTTGGCCCCTAGTGGGAGAAATGAAAGGGAAACTAGATCGAAGAGTTGAGGAAACTTTACCTCAGATAGAAGAGAGTGAAGAAGGAGAGATAGGCTGACACATAGAAAAGTGTGCCAGCCATAGGCCTCCAGAACAAGAAGAGAAGGGATCTGGAGCATTAGCTAGGGTACCTCGGGGTCGCCATTACCCGTACGGCCTTGAAAGTAAGACCGCCCCTGAGGGGATATTCTTATTTAAAATAATATATATATATATATATATATTATACATATTTAATTTTATCACTTAAATATACCCTACTTACAGTTAAGTTCTATATTTTACTATTTTTACTTTATATGTTTATTCAATACAAACATAATTTTTTTTTTTTTCTTTTTTTTGTATGGTCTCAATTATAAATTCCTATACATATAGGAAAAATTAATCTTACACAAGAAAGAATAATTTACACATTATTAATGTACTATGAACTTATAATTCATATCTTTCTAAAAGTTTCGTTTTGTATTTTCTTAACAAAGCTGCATTGCTTTCCCTATCACTTTCCCGCAGTTCTCTTTCTAGTACATTCAATAATCTAATAGATGTCACTAACAAGGACTTACTGTAGATAACAGTTCTATGAATCGGAATTTGTAAAGTTATTCCTGAAAAACGAGTATTTTCTAACATGTACATCAGTCATTCTTTTGTATCTTTCAAACAAATACACTGGTTTGTTCATTTTTAAGTACTTTAAACTGCCAATTTCATTATATTCAATTCCATCCGCTCCTTAATTTTCAATAAACCAAGGTCTTTATAATATGGTGTTTACATTTTGATCCCACCTTAAATTATAGATATATCTTTATGCATGAATTTTGCGCTTTTGTGTAACTTATCAGTTAACTCATTATTTATGTCACAATAAGCTATATTTGCATAATCAAAAATTAGGTAATACTAGTGTTGTTACTAGAAGCTTCTTAATATAAATTGGAGGATTAAAGCTCAATTTTCTAAATTTATACAAACACTGGAATACCCTCCGAACAATATAATTTACTTGTATACGCCATGATAAATCATTAGACATTCTTAAACCTAAATTGACCAATTGAGCTCTCTAAATTTAAATGTACATTGTTTATTCATCAAAGGTGTCAAACTGTTAACATCAATGTGAGGTAGCAAACCTTGAGGATCCAAACAATACCGGCTTACACTTTGTTATATTAAGCTGTAATCCATGATCTTTACACCATGTATGTAATGTACCCAAATCCGCATTCATACAGTTAAACAGCATCATTTACACATTGAATATTAGGCCTACTGTTTAAATATAACTGAATATCATCTGCATACATCATATATTTTACAAAATATAACAGAAGAGAGAGAGAGAGAGAGAGAGAGAGAGAGAGAGAGAGAGAGAGAGAGAGAATTTGACAATTTTCTTTATTTACCCTGCCCTGATTCGGTCCATTGTTCCGCTCTTCCATCAGGACAGGCACAACATTTACAAATTGAGCAGTGGCTAAGGCTAACAGAGTTCAAACAAAACACTGCGCAAAAAAACTAATATTAATAAAAATACCACACAACAAAAATTTACAATATAGTAATAAAAGGAATTATATTCAATATATTAATTATATAAATATGTTAAATACTAAATATAACACTGCACACAAAAAAAATACTAATATAAATAAAAATACCCACACAACTAAAATTTTTACAAGTATAGTAATAAAAAGGTTTATATTTTAATACACTATGCTATGTTGCGGAAATGCGTTTAGGAGGGTAAACGCTGTTCTAGGAATGTTAAAAATGTATGTTCTAGGATGTATATATTATATATATATATATACAGGGTGAATATAAAGTCAGGACCCCCCCTCTATTTTCTTCTATAGGTAATATAAGGAGATATCCTTTGGGTAGTGGTGCAATGTGGAAAGGAAGTTTCATTTTATGACATTGATAATTTTTTTGTCCCCCAAAAATGCGAAAATTTTGGGGGCAACCCAAAAATTTCAAATGTAAACCCCTATCAAGTGACCCCTCATTTTAAAGAGCATGAAAAAACTTAAAATAGTAGTGAAAATCAGAGGATTGCTAATCTCTTTCCTAATCCGAAATAATAGCCAGTATTTACCAAAACAATTTTAATAACTCACCCACGTCAAGAAGATACGAAAGTGACAATGTTCCAGCTGCATGATCAGCTGTTGGTGGTCAGCTCTACTGTCTATTATAAATAATAATGCATCAGCCTTTGTCATAGACAAGCGTCTGTGTGAGCGTAGATGTGATGTTTCACAGTTCTATATAATTTTAGTTGCAGATATTGGCAGCAATGTTTAACTGCCATTTATTTATTTGTGTGTGCATTTTGTGTGAATGATCTTAATACTTATTATTTCATAATGTTTTACTCCATTAAATTTGTAGTTTGCCTCATATGATTAGTTTGAACAGTGAGGATATACAGCAGATGATCCAGCACATTTTGACCAGCTGGTCGTAATCCCTGATATGTTGTTTGTTTTTGTTTTACGTCTTGGCCAGAGGTTACATTGAAGAAACTTTATTAATTACTGTTAACCCGCGGATCACACAGGTCTCGGAAACTTAATCGGTCAAAAAGCGTATATTTCCAGTCCTTGTCATATATTTCAGGTCTAAGATATTTCCAGTACCTTAGTAGAGTTTGCTTTGTTGTTCTGACGAAGAAAATATACGTTCGATTATCTATAGTTCTCGGAAATCTATTTTGGTTAAAATCGTGTTGACATAGTCGAGTTTGCCTTGTCCTGATGAAGAAAATACACACGTAAATATGACTGAAAAGCCTATTACAACCTAGGGTGAAATCCACACTACTTTTTATGTACTTTCGATATAAGGGGGAAATCCTTATTAAGGTTATGCAACATTCAAAAAAATCGTTATTAAATTCTTGCGTTACACCTGTTTTTTTTGGACAGTAGTCAGGGCATGAATCGGCAATGAATCGGTTTTGAGGCATTTTAGTATTAATTTCTAATGTAAAATAATGTGTAGGAAGCCTACTAGTTTAAAGTAACTTGTGTGGAAACATTCATAACTTTGTTCATTAAGGTTAGTTTTATAACAGTATATATTGCATTAGTCACTGGCGCAATCTAAAGTAAAATTTATGTATTAATGTTTTATTTACTATCTGCATTACACTACCGACCAAGCACTGTTCACTTTTTTTTCTTTTTTCTCTTTTTTTTTCTCTCTCTCTCTCTTCGTTTAATTAAAACAGGCTCGGGTGAATTCCCATGACGCCTCGTGGTTCTCTGGGGGTTAAACTTCTGCCATACATATGTTATTTTGTGTTACTATGGATTTTCATTGAATATTTATTTTTCCAGGAAGACATATATCCAGGAAGACATATATGTTGGTGTACTGTCTTTGAAGCTATATGTGTTTTTTTATTTGTTTTAAAAAATTGGTTGAGTTCCTTGTATATTTCTATGTTATGAAGTTTTAATATATCAATCAAAATTCATATTATGTTATCTAAGTAGATTATTTAATATCTTAAAGCGCAGGTCTCTCGCAAACTCGTAGGCTGGGCATCGTAGAATAACGTGGTCAAGGGATTCTCGTTCAGCGAGGGTACAACTTAAACAAAGTGGTGAGAAATATTGTTTGATGTCAAACAACTTTGTATTGACCCGAGCATGTCCAAATCTCATTCTAATTACATTGACTATCTCCCACCTTTTGAAGTTTGTCATGATGAACCAAGGGCTATGGCCTGTCGTACTTTCTATTTCTTTTGTACCATGCCGCTTTTGGTGTACGTTGGCATTACCTGCTTATATGCTACTGCATACTGCCTTTGTTGATAGGCTTTGAAGTCAGATGTTGGGATGTAAAATATTGAACAATTTTGTGCCGTCTGCTATGGCTTGTTTTGCTAGGTTATCTATATATTCGTTATGATTTTATTATTGATACAATTTAAATGAAAACAGATGTTTTCAGAAAATTTGTCGAACTATAGCGGTGAACAGGCTGTTTAGTGCCAGTTTAATTTGAATTATGAAAGGTAAAAACTAAAAAATTTTCTGAATTCCAAAATATTCCCAGTTAACTTTTCTTAACTTTTTCTTTATAAAAACCTTCCTCGGATTTCAATGGGAATTTTACAAAAAAGAATTTAACCCAATTGGTCCAGCCGTTATCAAAATTAGCACTTACCAACACATTTCACCATTCACTTGTATTTATAAAATGAATTAAGTTTTCGGCATGTTACCCTATTTTTGATTGTTGTTTTGTCCACTTTTACAGTGTCCGTCGGTTTTTAAAACAATTTTCTAAATGGTAATTCCGACAGATTCCTGGTGACTTACTGACGTGTATACGGGACGCAATTAAGTTGTAAGTATTTTAAAACTTCTGTGAAATTTAATCGAAATTATATGTTATAACCCCTAATTTTTAAGACTCAGTCATGTTTTGTTCAAGTTAAACATTAGTGTAAATGTATTATAATCTATATTTGTAATTTATTATTTAATAAACTTTGAAAATCTGGTAGCAGGTTTTCATGTAACTAAATAAATTTGTTTTAAATTTAATCAATAATTAGAAAAAAATATATATGTTTTACCTTTCACTATCATAGAGCCAGTAAAATTGGTTTCTCAATATTAATATTAAAAAGTTACCTGAAAACAATCATTTTATATGAAATATTTACTAAAGTACTCAAATTTATTGTACTTAATGCTCGTAGGGTTTCATGTATTACTTTTGGGAATCCTCTCCAGTTGATCTATGTGTGTGGACCATTTCTCAACTGCCTGGGATCTGGAACACCTTCCCACTTGTACTATTGTCTGGTCAGTTCATGTAGCAACAGTTAGGATACGTATCATCAAGATGACCTTAAATCATTATTTAAATTTGAATTGTGTTTTTAACTCAAATTGTTTTAGCTTACTATCTTAAATTGTAGCAAACCATTTTAAAAAGGAATCGCAAATGCAGATTTAAAACCAGACAAACCTGTGATATTCTTTGAAATAAATATGTTTTAAATTTAATATATTGTAGTCTTTTAAAGGTAACATATTCATTTTTTTAACATTTCAATTAATTTTTAACTTTTTTTGAATGAGACTCTTATTTAACCAATTGTTAGCAATTTTTTTAACGTTTTTTGCTATAGTAATGATTTAATGATTTATTCGAAATTAGAGAATATTTAGATTTATTTATTTTAACTATCATCATTAATTGACCAATTCATGTAAGGGTATCTAAAGATTCTGGTGAATTAAATTAAACTATACATAATTCTCTTGATGATGTTTCTCTCTTTTTAAATTGAGGTTAAATCGTCGTAATTACTCTCTGTTTTGTAACTTATTGGGGGTCTGTCTTCCCCATACTACAATGTCCTTATAGATTAGCACGCTCCCACGTATATATGAGATATCAACATTAATGAGCTAAATCCTCTTTTTTCTGGTAACCTTTAATGTTTATTAAAATACGAATAATGTTGTATAATAAAAGAAAAAATATCTATTACATTGGTTTTGTAACTAATTTTATTGTTTTTTTGCGTGTAATTTTTATAGGAAAATAAATTATCTAAAGAAGATACCTGGATTATGATACAATGTTATACGGTTTTAATAACTTACTTTAATCAATTAGCGAAATGCTTTTTAAATAAGGACGTAACAAGTATATAAAAAGCCTAAAGTTTACGTAAAAAGACATCTTAACTACAAGTTGTTATTTTAGTTTTAGTTTTTTATTGAGGACTATTTAATTTTTGGCTTACATTTTGGTATTTCCTAATCCAAACGCCCAAACAAGACATTGTATGACTGTGTGACTGGGCACAATGAAATCTTTTGGTCATCGAAAACAATACCTTTATTTGTGGCCATCGTTTGTTCCGGTCCGCTATTGTCAAACCCTGTACTATCTCGATAACTTGCTATAACCTACAGACGTTGTGACACCTAAATGTTTCTAAATGTTCTATTTTATAGGATAGAAAATTTTTATTGCTGTCTGTCTGTTCACGCGATATCTTAAAAACGAACTTATTAAATCTTACGTGAAGCTTCACTTTTATATTTTGGCTGAGCATTAGCGAATATTCTAAAATTGGTCTTATGAGTAACCTTGATGGCAACGATAAAGTAGCTGAATAAATAAAACCTGTAAACAAATTTGGTTTTCAAAAAATAAACATGTTATTAAGCCCAGAGAAAAGTAAGTACATCAATTTTAGTTTAAAAACAGATCAGCAAATTTTTAGTAATTCAATTTTGTATCGATGTGTCAATTTTGTGTAGTAACATTCAGTGCCAACAGAACTGTGCTGTAGTATCCCAGTGCGAAAATTTAAAATATTTAGGAGTCATGCTAGATAGAGAAATCAACTGGAAGACACATATTGAAATTTTAAAACGCAAACTAAACAATATTTTAAGATTTTTTTATTTTTTACAATACATTTGCACTGAAGAAGTGTTAAGAATGCTGTACTTCTCTTTGGTCAATAGTAGGCTTGACTATGGAATATTTTGTTGGGGTGGAGCCTATGAAACAAATCTAAAGCCACTTCTAACTCCACAAAAGAAATTCATAAGGTTGATTAAACAAAAAACGAAGAATGGAGAAATCTTTTCCTCTTTTTGTTAATTTAAATATTCTTCCCCTTAAATATATGTTTGTTTATAAAGTTTTAAAAATATTTTATGTCATAAGTGGCAATTTACCAGAATTAAAAAATAGTTACAATAACAAATTAAGAAAGCAAGAACCAATACCAGTTTCCAAAGCCTAACTTAGCATTTTTTTTCAAAATAGTTATTGTTTTTTGGGACCTAAAATGTTTAGTATAATTTCTTCAATTATTAGTTGTGAGAATATAAAGTTATTTTCAAAAACATTAAAGAAGTGGTTATTGGGTTTTGATAAATTAGATTTTCTTCTCTGCATAGATTCCTAGTTAATTAAAGAAAGTAACAGTAAATTTTAGTTTGAATTTATTTAAGTGGATTTTCATTTGCTTTGTAACTGCAGCAGCACACTTTTAATCAATTTTTTTTAGGAGCTTATAAAAAAATCAAAGTTTTATTGAAATTTTCTTTGAGCTAAAAAATACTTTTGTAATAAAAGGAACCTCTCCACAGGCACTTGCCTCTAGAGGCCCTAGTTATTTTTGAAAATATTAATTTTAAGTTACGAGTGTTTTTGTTTTTAATTTTATTTACAAGAATGTTACATTTTTATTTAAGTTTGCTCATTAGGTTTGTACATTGTGTATACATTTGGTTGTTTAGGTTACTTTATTGATGTATTACATTGTGTATACCAATGTATATAATGTGTTATTGTAATATTTTCAAAAAATAAATTCTATTCTATTCTATTCTATTCTAAAAAAATTGCACTTAGTCCTATAAGAACATTAGCGTTGCTTCCGGAGTGACAGGATATTCAGGATGGGTACGGTTTAAAGGGGTAGGGGCTGCCTCCTATCGAGATCCATGAGGAATAATTAGGGCACTAATCCAAAGTCATGTCCTCCCGGAATAATAGGAGGCTAGGTCTGAACCAGCCTCTCCAATCAAAGCAGGCAGGGGGTGGCACACCCTTGTTGAGGCTAGCAAGAACCTCTGATACATAGGAAACGAACCTTGCACCTATCAAATTACCCTTGCACCCCAGAATCTTAAAATTTGCGATTAGTGATTTGCCACTCCTGGATATCCATAAGGTTGCCCAGATTTAAGTGACACATCGGTTTCTGCTGTCCTAACCGTAGGTTCAACTGGAAGGTATAAACCAGCCAGAAGTGATCCCTGCTGGATTAATAACCAGGCGATCTACGGTTAATAATGTCTCACTCAATAGAATATGACGATTGAAAGCCCAATAACTGTTGCAGCTGTACACAATAAAACACACCTATCAGTAACTAGCTGCGATTTAAATTATTATATATTTCTAGGAAGGTCGCCAAATTTTTCAAATGTATTACCCGGAGTGACTGAAATAGTGTATGATGCTTACATTACTTATGAACAGTAATGGAACTTTTAAATGAATATAAAACTTTCATAAATTTAATAAATTCATTTTACATTATTAGCAATCTTTGAGATTCGTTTGATAAATAAAAGAAAACGCAGATAACTAATTAATAACTACACTGTTTTATAAACTGTATGCTTCCTTACGATAAAACACTTGCAGCAAAGTATTAAGGAGACAGTTGTATAAATCACATCAGTTTAAATTGAATATCCAATAAATATTGTGAATAAAGCAATTCAATGTTTATGAATAGTAATCAAATACCCTATTAAGTGGTTTTAACACATTACTTATATATAAGCTGCAGCTCCATTTGAATGTATCCAACCTTCTCTCCCTCTCTTTTAAAACTCTACAACTAAAGTTGGCAAAAATTACGTTACAAAACCTAATCAAAGCAATTAATTAAAAAGCCAAATAATAAAAGGGGTGAGCGTGACACCTTTGTAGCTTTTGAGTCACACTCGGGTTTGTGACACCTGCTATATTTAATAAAAACGGTTGTCATCAACACTGTCTCATCTTCCCCAAAGGTTAATCTAACAAATTTGCAAAGTTTGATAGTCTGTACAGAAATGTTTCTCTTTGTCGTAGGTTCTTTTAGTGGTGATGTGTTTCAATTTCAATGTTTTTAACGTTGTATACCACAGCTAGAATATTACTGTTATATATCACATTCGCTTCCAGCGTGTACAGTAATGGTGTATGGTAACATTCCCAATATGCAACTCTGCGCCGCTTGGTAGACAAATTTTGAACATTGTACACTATAGCTAGGGATGTATTGGGATTTAACAATGTATACTATAACAGTTATATTACCGTTATATAAATATTCGCTTCCAGTGGTGACAGTGATAGTGAATGGTAACATTCCCATATATAACTGTGCGCAGCTTGGTAGACAAAGTGTTAACATTGTATCCTAAAGCTAGAAATGTATTGTGATTTAACTTTATATATTATTGCAGTTTCCTATGTAACACATTCGCTAACACTAAAATTTAAAATTGACCAGTCATTATATTTTGTATTCTTATCTTGTAAACTTGACATTAGTTACTAATTGTTATCTTTCCAAATAACTAAATTAACTCTTCGCTATTGTATACTCGACTATTATTCCAAATCTCAACATATTTTCTTACGCTGGTAAGTTCAGTTTAGATTACCTCACACTCTTTGATACTTTACAATGGCATGAATTTCAAGGGGTAATCTGAAGGTAGTGTTCAGTAAATCAAAATAATACATTAAACAAATATTGGGAGGGATCCATGCCATTAAAAAAATGTGTTTATTTTATAATTATTCAGTCGTATAAATCATATCTGGTACTTGAGAGTTAAAACGTTCTTGGTAGTTTAGTGGTACATAAAACCAGAGGATATTAAAAACACCGGTACATTAAGAAATAAGACTGCAAGCACAATTATAGGTGAATTATAAAAATCGAGATAAACACTCTCTAGCAACATAACTAGCAATATACTTTTATTGCACTCGTTAAAGAACGTTTAGCTTATCTGTGAACTTTCAGAAAAGAAATGGCATTTCTACAGTTATTAATAGCAGTCGTGTGTTAAATTATAATAATAAGAGTAATTACATTTATTATAAATGTCAAAATTTCTCTTTACTGTTATTTAAATAATTAATAAACAAAATGACTAAGCTACTTTCTTGGATTGAATTGAAGTTTTTATCTCATAGCTTTGAGATTTCATAATTTGTATATTTCCTCTAGCTTTGTAAACTCAATAAATTATAAACGTATATAAGAAGTATCACGCAAAACATTTACTAAGATTCACGTATAAAATAAAAACAGAGTTAACGTAATACATAATACACTAACCACAACTGTAAGCTACTTTTACTTGAATTTTTATTTATTTCTTCTCTACATTAGGTTTTTATGTGGTCTATATTCTACACGGTTTTATGAATGTAAGGCTCAATTTAACAAAGCGTGTTACCTGTACAGAATTAAGTTTTCAATAAAAGGCTTTTTAATCCATAGGTGACAACACCTAGAACTGCACATCATGTCCTATCTTGGAAATGTTTACAGCAACCAAATAATCTAAAGATTTAGACATTATATCTAAAAAATCGACTAACTGTTGATATAACTTAACGCAAGATAATTGATTTCGCAATAATCTTTTAAATTGAAATAAAAATTATAGCAGAGCGTAATGTTGGATAGTTGGGAGCATTATATTTATTGGTGGTTGCGTAACGAAAATTTAAATAAAAATAGACATATATTACAAATTATTTCATTTCATTTCATTTCATAACAAATTTTTACAACTAGATAAAGATAATAAAAGTCACTATTGCAATGGTTTGTATATATCTAACACAAATTTATACAATGCACTCGGGACATTAAAGTCATGTTTGTTACGCTCGCTCCATATATTCAATTTTTGTTAGATCCACACTCTAGTTAGGTAAACAAGAGGATTCTACCTAGAATTGAGAAACTGATCCACCAGTCCCCAATTTCAATTTTTATTGTGGAACCACAAACACATAGACTCCCTACAATACAACATATAATAAAAATAGATAACAATTAATTTAAAACAATTACTAATTTACAACACATCCTATTTACAACACACCTACCAGAATTGACCTTAACTTTAATCTCTAGATGAAATAAATGTTTAACCTACTAAGCAGTTAGTCTTTTATTGTTCAATCTAATGCGAAAGTTAAGTAAAATATTTAAGCTGTAGATATTCCATTTCCAAAAACTAGTATTATTAACAGAATTATACTTTTACAAGGTTACATTATTTTTAAACTAAAATTTTTATCATTTTTTATCTTTCATTGAAAAGCACGATTAAATAATCAATTAATTTTCAACTCGCATCAATTAGAGTTGAATAACTGATTTTAACGAGCTAGCTTTTATAACAGAACAAAGCGACGGTATTTATTTGAAAGCGCATTGCAAACGATGCCTTGCCATGATAAAGGCCAATCAATTACCAAGAACATGAATGCCACAAAGATGACGTCACTCGAATGTGTATAGACCAATTACCAGATATGAGCACTTTGATGTGACAGAGTGTTAATGTGTATTACCTGCATATTGTATCAGCTTCAAACTGTGATACGTGCCAATTATTGAATTGTCGCATCAATGAATGCCACGCTACTACAGTATGTGTGGTATTCATTGATTGCAGTTGCCGCCAATTTAATTAATGACACACTGTTTGATGAAAACTATTCTGTGACACAGAGCATAGGTGAGCAGTAGTTTAGGTTTAATTTGGTTTAAATTTGCACGTTTGACGTACCTTTGTGCTGTTGCAAAGCGATTACAACAGTTTTGCACAATACGTGCACTCTGCATCTTCTGTTATAACACAACTTCGTTGTATTGCGCCTAGGAGTGTGTTTTATATGTTTAACCTGGTCGTAGGGCCAATTGCTTTCGTTACCTGATACAGTAACTCTGTATCAGATTTTCAAATTTAAATAGTGCAGTATAAAATCACATGTATTGCATTTAAATAGTCAGTAACAAATTAAAACATACAAAATTAGATTCATATTTGAGATAAAATAAATAATGATAATGATATTTAAGTATAAATGTTTTTCAATTGTATTATGATTGTGTTAGGATTTAAAAAGTTAACATTATAGTTGTTAGATTTTTCGAAGTAAAAAAGTATTCAAGCACACTACAAAAATCATTACACTATAATAATTTTATCAAAAAACTGAAGCTCATTTTCTTTTTATCACTTTTTCCTGGAGTGACATATGATACGTACCGATATGTTTGAGAACAACAGTACGTAATAGTGTTTTATACTCGTTTAGTATATACCGTTTTTTACAATTTCCATATTAAAGGTATATTTCATTTGTAGCTCTGAGTATTATTCTACAAAAATCCACATAAAAATAATCCGATGGTGACTGATAGAACTGAGAGACTGTAGAAAATTACTACCCCACCTCAACATGTGCAATTGACAAAATCATCAAATATTACTTAAACAAATATACTTTTGTTTGATGGTAGTTTTCAAGCTATATTACATTTCCATTATTCATTTGTCATGTAGCTATTGTTTTTTTTTATTATTATTAATCTCATTGACGTTTTATTAAAAATCCTTAAGTAAATGTAATTTTATTTTAATTCAATAATACATTTGATTTCAATCATCTGTTTAGCAGATAATATAGAAATCATGTAAACAGTATATGACCATACCACGTCATAATGGAAACGGGAGGTGCTTAGCAGCGATAAGGCAACGCTGCCTACAATGTCATTGGGCTATTTTTGACCGAGCTGCTCTAGCAGGGAGATAATTTCCACACGTCAATTTATAATCCGTGATAACACGCGCCTCAGAGGGACTGCGGTGGTTGACAGCTGAATGGAGATAACGCGCATACTTATT
The DNA here is from genome assembly GCF_021130785.1 of Homalodisca vitripennis. Lineage (NCBI taxonomy): Eukaryota > Metazoa > Arthropoda > Insecta > Hemiptera > Cicadellidae > Homalodisca > Homalodisca vitripennis. The sequence continues at coordinate 36,654 of NW_025780324.1, read as the reverse complement.
TCCTCAGGGGATCGAAGAGAGAAGTATCGTAACAGCCGTTTTACATTCCGTTGAACAATGAAAGTAGTGTTCATGAAACACACATTATTGCAACTGATGTGTAGAAGGTAAAACGTTACAAGACCTAATCAAAGCAATTAATTAAAATTCCAAATAATAAAAGGGGTGAGGCGTGACACCTTTATAGCGTTTGAGTCACACTCGGGTTTGTGACACCTGCTATTATTTAAAACGATTGTCATCAACACTGTCTCATCTTCCATAAAGGTTAATCTACAAAATTTTCAAATTTTGATAGTCTGTACAGAAATGTTTCTCTTTGTTGTAGGTTCTTTTAGTAGGGATGTTTTGCAATTTCAAAGTATTAACATTGTATACCACAGCGAAGAGAGAAGTATCGATGTAACAGCGGTTTTACATTCCGTTGAACAATAAAAGTAGTGTTAATAAAAGCAATTTTTCGCAAGCAATACATTTTAAACACGTATTTTTGCAACTGAGTTAAAGGAGGTGAAGTTCATAAAATATGTTGTTATTTTTTCAGATTTTGATAAAAATGGAACGTAACAAAACTGAAACAGTAAAAAAACTAGTAACGTTACAATAAAACTGTACAATTGAAATTGTATTACTGATAAATACTCCAATTCTATAAACGCAGTGTTTTATTAATTTATCATTAAAAATGGATTATAAATATCCGAAAACCAATTATCTTTGAGTTCTTGACACCTTGACTATGTGTTCTTTAACAGGTTAAGAAAGTTCCTCTGTAACACCAGTCGTTGCTTGCTATTTATTATTTATAAGTGGACATCGATGAGTTTAATCTAAAACATAATAATTTTGTATATACTGTAAATTTCTCACAAACTCTTTGTGGTATTTATCGAAAACTATCCATTACTAAGTAGTAGTTGCGATATTCTCTCTTGTTGTACTATACAATATAGAGACTGTTAAACATCAGACAATATAGAGACATGTTTATAACATACAAAGGGGTTTTATCATCATTACTTCTATTATTCACACGCAATCACACACACTGTGCTTTATGAACCACTCAGGTGTAGAGTAATGTACTCTCAAGCTTACTAAGGCCATGTATTCTACACTGTTGTATTTTATATTGTGTTACAGAGTAAATATGATGATTTTCCAATTGTTTTGCTGTAATCTCATACGTAAAAATAACGTTTCCACAATATAATTTCTATACATTTGGCTGTAATCTACATATATAAACACAGAAATAAAACTTAAAATTCAAACGAACTCCCAATTTTGCAGAAGACCAACTTTAATAATCAAAATTATTTTTAATCTTAAAATATACAATGAAGACAGTCTTTGCTTACTATGCGTTAAAATAAATGAGATGAACCTTGTGTGCGTCAAAAATGTATATAAGAGCTGTGTAAAAGGCGGCGCAACTTACGATTCAAATAACATAAAGCATTTGACTTTTTAAAAATACTGCTATGAGACACAAGAATAGATAATAGTGAATGTATACGTAAAGTACTCTTTTCTCTAAATATATTGCCACACGATACATTGCCATTTTTGTTCATTAATTAGGTTTCATAGCAGTGTTCAAACAATGAAAGTTCCAATAAGCTAGGGAAGGTACCTATTAAAAGAGTGCGTTCAAATCTAATCTTGTCATCGTCTTTTAAAATTGACTTTCCATTCTATTTCAATGTCACTTGTTAAAATACCATATGATTACACTTAGTTTGCAACTGTATTTATATAGTTTTTATCTATCTTCTCCTTGCCATCAGAGTTATCCATAAGACCAATGAAAAATATTCGCTAATGCTCAGCTAAATCCCATCGCATGACGTACACCATCATCGAGTTCAGTGTTGTCTATAAACTTACAAGTTTATAGGACAGTTCCTTTTTTGAGATATAATGCAGACAGCTATTAATCCGTTTTTATCCAATCAAATGATAGGCTTCGCTATCGCTCGGCCAATAAAACAGGGGTTTTATAATCGAAACAATGGATCAAAATGTGCATGAAATGATTATTTTACCAACAAAGGCACTAATGTGGATAAATGTATTACTACATACTGAAAAACTGATTAAAACTAACATTTGAAGCAGTTATTGTCATATAGCTTCAGACCGACATGATGCTTAAAGTTGAATTAAGCTCCAGCTTTCGGAGTGCAGCGTCTGAAATCTGGCTCTGACACAACCATGACTCCTAGAATCTGGAGTCATGTTCGACTGAAGAGAGCAAAAAGGTCGGTGACGAAGAAGCTCAACACGAACTCTTTCCAACGTTTCGATATCAGAGACCCTTAGACAGTCTTTTACCTAGGTCTCATTTTATCATCAGATGCAGAATTTACCTAACCTACCCTATTATTTTTATAATTTGTTGTCTGAGTGTCACTGATGTCTAAACTATGTAAAAGCCTTGACTTTTTTGGAGCTCTTCAGACTAACATAACTCCAGATCCCAGGAGTCTAGTCTGTGACAGCGTCAGATTCTACACGCTAAGAGGTAGGTGAATTGCAGCAAAACTCAACATTCACGTTGAATCAGTCCTTCGCACCATAGTAACCTAAATTATTTGAGTTGAATATAAATAAACTAGCGGACCCGGCGCGCTTCGCTGCGCATTTCAATAAGTTTCCCGCGGCTTCGCACGCAATTTCCCGTTGAAAACAGTACACTATATTCACTTATTCATTTTCTATCACATTCTAAACATTGCTGAGATAATTGATAGTCGTTCCTTCGTGAGCTTCTTGGGCGCATTATGAAGGTATGTACCACATTCCTGATACTTCTGTCAAAAAAAAAACAACTAAGGTTGATTTTATAACATTCTTTATATTTGTAGCCAACGTAAGATAGTAATTATGATATCTGCATTGCTCTTCTGATCAAGCATGAGCATGGTTTATATTAAATAAAATATTGCAGTTAAAGGTGTGGAATTTTTACGTCAAATTTGAATTGTATTATCTGGATAGTAAAGTCTATGTTTAACAGTGATTGCAGAAACAGTTTAAACAAAATTTGTCGTTTCTCTTAAGCTTACTCTATGCTTTAAAACTATAAGTGTAGTAATTAAATTATATATAAATATATTTTTTGTCGCATTATATATGTTTACAAAGAACAGCTGATTAAAAATTTGAAAAGACTCTTTCACTTAATAACATATGTTTGCTGCAATGCATTTCTTACGGGTATTTCTGTAACCAGTGGGGCGGAATCCTGAATCGGGAAAGGGATAAAAAGTATCCTATAACCTTCTACATATCAAGACGAACAAATTAAAAAAAAAAATTAGGCGAATCCGTCCAGCCGTTTGTGAGTGATGCTGTTACACACGAACAGTTTCATTTTTATATAATAGATTGAAAAAGATGGAAAGGTAGCGGTTTTTATTGTTAAAAATCAAATATACACTATTATCACAGCACAAAGTTAAACCCCATGTAGTGATAACAGTATTTTATCAAGTTGTAATGCTATAACTTTCATCCTTTATGACAGAATTTTTATGTTGTGCTTTCCATTTTTTTGTATTATGTTTATATTCATACTATATTGTGAGTATCTAAACCGAATCAATAATTGCAATAACTATAAGTTGTGCATTTCAATCATATCTGATAATAAATGAATAGTACTGCATCACAATAGCCACCCGAATCAAAGAGTAACCACAAGTAAAGGCATTGTTCTCGGTCACAGGTATTTATTGTATTCAAGCCGACTCATACGGATAATCACGAGCATCGTAATGACATTTACTTATGAATAAGAAAAATATATCTATAAAACAAATCTTTCCTTTCAGTAATTCTGTCGTTATGACGAATTTTATGATTTTGTCCACTCTTTTATTTCTTTGATTAATTATTTACTGAATTGACTTTATTAATAAAATTGGAATTTGCTTTTTAATTAATTACCGATTTCCGGTTTCTCTGAGGTGTGTCTTAAGATGATGCAGAGTTCATTTTGACCTTCTTCGTCGCGGACTTTTTTATCTCTTGAAACAGACATAACTTCAGATTATAGACGTTCCCTAAAGCGAAAGGTGAACTGGAACTAAACTTAAAATTCCCATCAAATAAACACTTCCCACCATAGCTACGTTATATGTGGACAATTAAATTTAAATAAATAGATTACCTATTTCCATAATCGTGGACTTTCATGAAAAAAGCAGATAGTGTGTAAATGGAAGGTTCAGAATTTACTCAATATTTTGATTGATTGAGGGTTCTATTATTATGATATTTTTATAAACCTTCCAAGTCTCCACAGTTATCTTATTGTTTCTTCATGATGTCCTTTATAAGCCGAACTTATACATCTCATTTGCCAGGTTATCATTCAATCCCTGAAGAATCGTCATTGTTAATCCTGTATAATAGGACCTTTCAATCTAGATGAGATGTTAATCTATAGACTATAAATGTTATACTGGATTTTAAACTATTTTGCTAGAAATTCTCATGGATTATGCTATCAGTATACATGAACTAAGTGGACTATTCCGAAATGAAAATAATTATTCACTGCAACAAAACAGTACATTTTGTTTAAGAAATTACATTGTGTAACACTCCTGAACTATATCAACTACACTTACACGGAACAAGGCTGTCAAAACTTTAACTCATAACTCACTCCTTATGCTTGCGGGGTGGTAAGTTGCATTTTATTTCCAAAGTATGATTATTATATTTTAAAATTAAACAAATTATTTTAGGTTTAATAAATATATAAAATAAATGTGTTATTTTCAACTATAAAATTAAGCCTAATAATTATGAATAACCTTACAGTCAACCAACTAAATTGGAAGGAATTAAATCAATCAGGAAACAGATACTCTAAATCAACTTAACATCAACATAGGGTCAAAAACATTAAATCACCATAATAAAATATAAAGATTTTACTTCTTTGAGTTTATATTAATCGTAAATAATCTAAACTTCGTCCGAAAAGAAATTCTACCGTAAATAGAAGTTTAATTTTGAAAACTGAAATTCAATACCATTAATGAAGTAAATTAAAGTAACAAAATAATTAACACAATCAGAAATTATATTTATGTAAAAAGTATTACTGAAAGTAAATGGTTGTTTTGTGAAGTATTTTCCTGGTTCGGTTCCCTTATCGCCATTAGAGACCTCAGCATTGTCCGTATGAGTCGGCTGGAACACAATGAGAACTTGTGGTCGGGAACAATACCTTTATTTGTGGCTACCCTTTGTACCGGGTGGACAATAGCTGCCTTTAATACTGTTCCTGTAATATGATATCTGGTCGTAATAAACAACATTTGTTCACTTCAGTTTGAATACTCACAATATGGTTCGGACGGAAACTTAATAAAAAATTTAAACAAAATATAAAAATCTGGTGACGTAAAATAATGGTTGCAGCATTACAACTTGATGAAATACTGTCATAATCACATGGTTTTCCACTTTGTAAAAAACTAATATATATATATATATATATATATAGTATATAAAAACACATAAAAACTCCACGTAATTATCGTTTGGGGATTATCGATGGATGAGATAATCGATTGGGGGTAACCACATTTTCTACACACTAATCATGGATGTCTTTGTTATCTATTTATCTATACATATTAATCGAAATATACTTATCTGCGAACGTTTTGTTATATGGAATCGTGTTCAGTAAGTTCTAATCTTTATTTTTCCATAAAATACAATCCGAGCCTTTAGTTTAGGAGAACGGTTGCTGAACTATAACGTTTATATTGTCTTTCCTTAATAAAAGTGTACAACTTCCGTCCTACTTAGTAGATTTTAAGTTTTAGAATGTTCACGCAATAAATTTAATTCATTGTTTCATCAAAGTATCTTTGCTTTCATTTTCTGGAATTAATAGTCTATTTGGGTTCGAGACCGAAGAGTAAAACTTATCAACACTTCTACGAATCTCATTGACAGTCTCTATAGTTTTAAATAAATATAAAATAATACGCGTAAAGAAATTTGTAGCCTACAATTAGTTATTAAGGATGTGTTTACTTTTTTAGTAATTTCAACCATTTATTAAGACATTTCCAGATATTTAGTAAACTGCAACAGTAGAATGCTGACTTTCTGGTCACATATTAGGTATGAAAGATAAGCTCTAGACCTTCGGTGTATGTTAACTAAATACGTGGCTCTGAGGGATTGGATAACTTCTGTGCTATAAGTGATTTTAGGGAAGTTGTAGTCGGCTGTGACGTAGTTAAAGCTCAACAACCCTTTACGGTCGTAAGTAGACGTAATTGTAGACACAAACTTTATGTATTAAGGAAATTTATAGTGTTTTAAAAAGATTGTTATTTGTTATATATCGTTGATTGTCATTTTTCACTGTCCTTATACTTCTCATCATCACGCAAAACGAAGCCTCTCGTCCATTTGTGCATTGGAAACTTCCATTTTATAATAAACACTACAAATGAAAAGACAAAATAACTTAAAATGGGTGGCATGCAAAAACAACACGCGGTAGCTGTCTGCACTGTTCAACTCAGGAAGGTGCAAACACTCTGGTAGAGATTGTCAGAACCGCTTGTGCGAAGCGCGATTGTCATAGAAATATCATTGCACAATATTACGGCGGACAACAGAACAAAATAGGAACAATATAAATATTGTAATTTTTAAGTCATTATCAAATTTTTACGCAATCGCGATGAACCTAATATCAAACGTATGAATACTACATACAATAGTTTAGTATTCCTTGACGCGGCTATCCCATAATTGCCTCTTATCCCATTTCCACGTTTGAAGCGGATACAATATGAAGGTAATACACATTAACACTGTGTCACATCAAAGTGCTCATATCTGGTAATGAGTCTATACGCAGTTTAAGTGACGTGATCTTTAAGGTAACTGATTGGTCCTTAACACGAAATTACATGGTTGCAAAGCGCTGTCACATAATGCCGTTGCTTTGTTATATTATATTACTGAGCTTATTAAGAACATAGTAGAAACAAACTATATTAATAACACTTCTTTTTGGGACTTGAATATTTGTTTATTTGAATTTTTGTTAGACATTGATAGGACAGAAAAGGATTTACTGCTTGGCTATCAATTCATAAGACATAGCAAAATACCACGTTTAACTCTGGTAAGTCTATCAATATGAAGAAGGGACCAACTATCATTATCCTAATTTTCTGTGAAACTGTAAACTAAAAAAGAAACTCCGGTAGACGTATTAATTTAATATAACTATCATAATATTTCTATTAGTAACATAGAGTGAGTAAGTCTTTAATAAAAACCTTATTACAATTTCTTAAAAGGCGTATTATTTTTTAAAGTTAAATTATCAATATTATCTTATACGAGATACAAATACGCCTTACAAGTTATAGCGGAACTGTCTTTTCTGAAGCTGCACGTAAAGTTATAAGCTTATAGAAACACGTGTTACTATGCCACACGTTAAAATGTTTTATGATTATACTTTGTTAGTTTGCAAAATTATGTATTTCTTCTACTATATTTTTAACGTTCTCATAATAGTTACCCATATGCCTTGTGTTGTTAAACTGTTTTAATTAAATACTGGCTTGAAGTGAACCAAAATGTATGACATAAGAGACAAGTACATTGAATACAAACAATACTCCAGCCAGTAACGGGCCGAAAATTATTAATATTATACTAATCGTACTAATAAAAAGAGAGAAAAAAATCATTATAAGGGGGAAAAGGAACCCACAGTGTATATTGTATTGTTCCGGCCAATCAGAGAAGAGGAACTATTACAGCTCATACAACACCATATGTATGTATGCTGCTAGCTTTAATGTAGCTCATTGAGCTCCAGTGTAGCTTATTGAGCTCTAATGTAGCTGTTTTAAATATGTATAATCATATATGCGACACATGTACCCAAATAATAATCTTAGATTAAAATTATATTTGATATTATCACGAATGGACGTTATAAATATTATAAAAGAATAATATAAGCATATTAGCTGATGATCAAACATATTCAATCGAGTGACGTGCACCATCATTGAACTTAGTGTTTCCTATTTACAAAGAGTTTTCATAGATCTAGCCAAAGCTTTTGACACAGTCAATAGAGAGTTACTAGTAAAAAAAACGGAACTATTAAGTTGAGAGTAATTAAAACTATATGCAAAAATTATACAGATGTACTGCTACTATAACGTATTGTTGACGTGACTCACAAAATTATACTTATCCAAAAAGCGTCCAACGCGCACATAATACAGTCAGAAATAGTCGATGTATTAGTGAAAGTTTTATAATAAACATCGGTGATTCTGAGACCAGCGATAGTGAAGAGGATAGTGACGCCAGTGATGTGGAGGAACTCGCCGCTCCATTGTAAAAAAGTACTGTAGGTATTAAAGAATATTATTTTAATGCAAAAAAGTTCAATGCAATCATTATACTTGTTGTAATTGCTCAATATTAATAGTTAGTTAAACATAGAATACAAGTGAGTTAACACCGTTGTAAATAATACAGTTATTGCTACGGATAAAGTATATAATTGCAATAACAATTAAACCCACAATATTTTTAAGACTAATAAATTAGTTAAATTAACTTGGTTCTTTCGTAAAGGTATTTTTATTGCACAATAAACTAATTTATTGAGTTAATACGGTATCAGTGAGCCAATGCGCCAACTACAGTTCCGGCAGAAACGTTCACTCATCACTTCATACGCTACTACAGGCTAAACTAAACTTCCAATATAAAAATGATAAATTACAAAAAAAATATTCATCTATTTTCACACAACTTTCTCGCTGACAAATTTTGTCTGACCAAAAGATAAAAAAATCCTCGCTTACTACTTTTTTCTTGTCATTGTAAACGCTATGTAAAATGTAAACAATAATCAAAATTATTTCGAAATTTTTTTAATATTTAAAAATGTAACCAATAGATTGCCAATATTAAGAGCTTTAATTTGACGCATCTTACAGAATTGTACGACATTGGCTTCACTTTTAAATCGCGAGAGGAAGCCGTAAAGGTCACTGATTTTCGCAGTCTGTTTTCATACTCCGCCGGGACAGTTTTAACACAGCGAGACTGACTTTTTCATGCAGGTTAGTAGTCCGCGGCCAAGTCTACGGTTAAAATTTTAAAGGCAAATTAGAAAAAACCAGTACAGTTATAAAAAAAATACTAGACACCAATTAAATGAAAAATTACATTACAATTCCAACGGTACTTGTTTCATTGAATTCCGTCAATCCAAGTAAACACAACCACGTTAAAGGTAGGCTTGCACAAGCCTGGAACAACAACCAGTTTGTCTTTTGATAGGGATCAGCTGTTTTACATAGAGTATTATCATTAGCATGTCGGTGACGCGAACCGAGGATTTTACCCTCTACCAAAACGCTCAACGCGCCTAAAGAAGTTTTCACTTCAAAAAACTAGTTTGTATAGGTGTTAGAGGTACGACTTTGGAATGGTTTAAAAATTATCTAAGCGAGAGATATCAGGTTGTCTCAATTTTAGGCAATCATAGTTTAACACAACAGGTTGAATATGGTGTTATTCAAGGTAGTACATTAGGACCACTTTTGTTTCTAGTTTATATAAACAATATTGGTAAAATTAACCTTTTAGGTGGCCAGATCTTTCTATATGCAGATGACACAGCCTTGTTGTTCGAAGGATCCAGCTGGGGGGAAGCATATGGAGCGGCGGAGCGGGGGCTGCGCACTGTCAAGCGATGGTTTGACCAAAATCAGCTCACAGTCAATTTACATAAAACCAAGTGTATAGCAATATCACTGAGTGCTGACGGAGATCCTGTGAACCTTACTTTGAAATTCCATACTTGTGAAGGCCAGAATGATTGTGGCTGCGAAACTGTAGAAGAGTGTCAGATTACAAGTACCTCGGTGTAATATTTGATAGTAGACTTAAGTGGACAGCTCATGTGCAATTGTTAAAGAACAAATTGAGAAAGTTTATTTATATATTTTCTGTTCTTTATAAAATATTAACGCCAGCTTTGATGAAAACAGTTTATCACGCATATGTACAATCATTATTACAATCATTGCTTGGGGCGGAGCATATAAAATTATTCTTCTACCATTACATACTTCACAGAAAGCCATTATGAAAGCGGCATCACAAAAACCAACTAGTTACTCATCTGAATTGTTATTTAATGAGTTCAAGGTTTTTAATATAACTCAGTTATATGCAAGAACAATAATCTTATATATTTTTAAAAATCAAGAAAATATTTTCAAAAAAACCAACCACCCATACGTTACAAGAACACAGATTAACTCGGGTATTATAGCACCAAGAATCAATAATTTGAAAATTAGGTGGTACTAGGTAAACCTTGTGATTGTGTCTGTTTATGAAATCAATCATGCGTGGAATGTTTGCTATTTGGAAATGAGTTACGCAGGGCAAACTATTTATGCCCTTAATGAATTACAATTTTAATACATATTTGTACCTTGCTATAGTTAGAGCCACAGTCTGTGCGGCCAGATATATTGTTTCTGTTATTTCCACTTTAAAAACAAAGGATGTGTAAAATTGCTGCTAATTTTTAATATATCACTTAGTTAACTTATTGTGGTCTGATTGGACTCGATTCTCGCGCACAGGTTACGACCCATGCGAGGTTCTCATTTCTATGCATAGTTACTATGGATGTTTAATGTGTTGTTTATGGCTGGAAATAAATGTATTTCTTTTTTTCTTTCTTTCTTTCAAATTAAGCTTCATACCAAAGTTTAGGTCTACAGGTCAATTATTTTCGAAATATCTTTAGGACGGACAGACAAACAGATATATATGAAATTCCTCCAGCCACTCGTAAAATAGGCTGTAGTAATGCTTAGCCTATAAACTTTAGGTACCGATGGTTAAAAAAAATCAAAACCTATCCTTCCAAACGTGATGGTCACTGTTCAACAACTTGTAATAATAGATTATTTTCATGATTTGTATCTTCTACCCAGTTCCTATACGAATAGTTTTGCTTTTTGAATATTGCTCAAAAAACTGTATACAATGCTTTTAACCGCATTTTGTGTTCTCATCTAACCCGTTTACTTTTTCCTCTTGACACTGGTAAAACATTTCCGATTTCAGTACAGAAAACTGAACAAACATATTCTGCTTGGACAAATTACCATTGGCATGGAACACAAATATTATAAATGCACATGAATATTTTGCATTCAAAATATTCTACCTACTTTATTTGGTCAAATCTTTGTTCTGATTATTTTAATTGGAGAGAAAATAACTCTGGAGATCATGATTAAAAGTTCAGTACAAGCCAGATAAGCTTCTAACCTCAACAATTCAGTGTTTCCAACTTAACAACATTTTGTTATTTTGCTAAGCACAGTGCAGCCAACGTTAAACTCGCGCATCAACTTGTTAATTGGGCTGAGACTGTTACAAGACTTTGGCTAATTAAGTGCTTCTGTTTACTGGCTAACTGCCTCAAACATTTCCAGAGTTTGCATTACAAATTTCAGAATAAACTTTGGAAATGTTTCGAACAATCCATTAGGAAGCCACAAAGTAAAATTGTTATTATTTCCAAATTAATGTTTAAGGTGTTTTATAATCTTTATAATTAAATTTCTTTTCTTCGGATTTCTGTTTAAATAGTTGAACTTTTTACATCAACCTCTTATAATTTCTATCAAAAGTAAAATGCGAGTGTTCTTTTAAAATCCTAAAATAAATGCACAGAATTATTTATAGGAGTTATAAAATCTTTGACTTAAAGCTACCACTTAAATAACAAGAGTAGAATTATATGTTATTCTAGGCCAAAAGCTTTACACCCAACGAAGGAAATAAAACATGAAATATATAATTGTGTTATATACATTATAGAAAACGGCTTTCCTATTTGACTTCTCACTTGCCGATGGCTTCTAAAATTTAACTTATAGATTATTACAGAACATTAGACATACTGCAAAGAAAACGAAAATGTTATGTGAAATAGGCCGTAACGCAACAGAAAATATTCCTTCTGATTTTAATTTTTCATTACTTCCTGTAAAAACTTTAGAACTATTTCGAACATCCCATTAAAAAACCACATAGAGTGAAATTGTGATTATTTCTAAATCTATGTTTAAGGTGTTTTTATAATATTTAGAATAATTGCATTTCTTTTGTTACAAATTCTTTTTAAATTTGTGAATTTGTTACATCAACCCCCCTCTTATTTCAATCAAAAGTAAAATACGAATGTTCATTTAAAATCCTAAAATTAATACGCCAAATTATTTATTGGAATTTTAAGGGTTATGAATTAATAAAATTTCATGTCCTAACTTTTAGAAGTAATCACCATAACGAAATCTACATTTTTAATAACAAGAGTAGAAGTAAATGTTCCTAAGCCAAAAGGTTTACACCCAACAGAGGAAATAATACATGAAGTGTACAAGTGCGTTATGTACTTTATAGAAAACGGTTTCCTATTTAACTTCCCGCTTACTGATGGCTTTTTAAAACGTAACATAAAGATCATTATACAACATTAGAGATATTTCAAAGAAAACACAATTTTATGCGAACTCGGCCGTGACGCGAAAAAAATATTCCTTCAGATGTTTATTTTCTCATCATTTCCTGTAAAGTTTCTACTGGTTAAAAATGTATAATATTCTGTGCAGAAATCAAAACAGGCCTAGGTGGATGCTTGAGGTTGATCGCAATTTTTACAACCCCAAATTCTTTTGAAGGGGCTACCAATAGAATAATGTTTTTAAGTGGTGATTGCGGAAGGGTGGGTGAGGAATAGAACTACAAATTTCAGATTCAATGGCATAATAGTAGGATATCGGTTGGAAAGAAAATCGACAAATTGTTGATAATTGGAAAATCTGGATTTAGGGTCAGTTTTTATTTTTTTATAGTATTGTTTTAGAATTTCTACTTTAGACTTAATAAGTTATCTATTCATAGTTGACTAGCTAAACATGTTACTCAGAACTACGTTTAGACATAACAGGGACCTAGTAACATTATTTCTAGACCGGAGAGTAAAATTTTATAAAATATACGTGTAAGAAACTGAAGAACAGCATCCACATGGTAAAATATAGTTTCATCAGATTTTTTTCGGTAAGGAGAATTAAATACAAGGTGAAATACGATAGCCCCAAAATGTAATTACGATATTTACAAGGAGAATGAAACCTTAAATAGACTTATGTAAACATAATTGGTATCTGTGTATTCCTTAAGTAGGCTAGAATCATAATTAACAATTCTCAAACCATATAACTCCTCTGACGTCTTACCTAAATTATCTCCAGAGGAACAAACATTTGTTTTCAAAATACATGGCGAACTGGAGCTCATCAAAGAAGCATTTGAGAACTTTATCTTAAATTTAAGATATCATGGTTTACAAAATTGGAACTTGATTGATTTGCATTAGATATTTTATTAAGAAACTCTGAAATATATTCATGCAATGTATGTCACCCCCTCCTAAGTGTGCTCAGGTTTAGTGCCCGAGATTCCATTGTTGCACTTTTTCATTCTATAATAATAATCTAATATTAATTATAAAGATAATGCGGGACTTATCCCGCATTAGAAATATGGATAACTCACAGTTCAAGTACTTTTAATCCCGCATCAACAGAACTGAGTTGAATCAGTTATTCTAACGAGCATTAAATACAACAAAGAGACGGTACTTATTTGATAGCACATCACAAACAATGCCATGCCATTTAAGGGCCAATCAATTACCAGCAATATGAATCCCACAAAGGAGACATCACGAACTGTGTATAGACCAATTACCAGATCTGAGCACTTTGATGTGACAGATTGTTAATTTATATTACCTGCATATTGCATCCACTCGCAAGTGTGATACGTGGCAATTACGTGATACTTGCAGTTTCCGCCACTTAAATGAATCAGAGACGACTTGACACACTGAGCTTGGGTTAGAAGTAATTTAGTTTGGATTCGGTTTAAATTTCCTTTCTTGTTCTTGACTTATCTTCTGCTCCTGCAACAAGGTTACGAGTCTTGTGTTTCACATGAACTCTGCACCTGCACTTTCTTTGTAGCATGATTCCGTTATATTACCCGACCAAACTTGAGTGGTAACTATATTAAACCAGGTCCTAGAGTTCTGTATCTTCATAGTCGGGGACAATTAAGGCTAAACCGTCCAAGTTCATTTCTCATGAACTTGGATCCTTCTTTGGACCCCTCCCCCATATTTCGCACGTGTCTGAACCTGTACGTATTACCTTAGCTTAGTTCTTGGGACTTTTAGTATCCGTCGAACAAAGTAATATTCAGAATTGTTATAACTGCACGTAATCATTATATTCTGGCCATTAACTTACCTGGGGAATTTTGGTAAAATTATAAAAATAATTATAGCAGTAACCAACACTCTCCCAAAAATTATGTATGTTCTCTGTTCTGTTTCTGTTCGTTTTCCAGTTTTACATATAGTTAAAAAGTGTACATATACATATATATATATATACATATATATATATATATATATATATATATATACACACATATATATGCACTTATCCAATAAGTACATGCGGTTGTTGACCAATAGGCTACACTTGTCCAATGTCCATGAAAATTTTATAACCAAGGCTAACATATATCTTCATTCATTTAAAAATTTTAATTTTAGGATGTTTAAATTTTTCTCTTATTTCATAACCTAACTATTTTTTTAAGATAGTCACGAGGAATATCTTGAGCTTCTTGGACTATGAGATTTCTTATGTGCGCCAAATCTCGAGGCTTAGTACGATAAACTTTATCTTTGAGGTATCCCCAAAGAAAAAAATCGAGCGGAGATAAATGAGGGGAACGAGCAGGCCACTCTACTGCACCACGTCTTCCAATCCATCAGTGAGGGAATATTGTATCCAAGTATTCTCTAACGAGGAGAGCAAAGTGTGGTGGCGCGCCATCTTGTTGGAAATAAATTCTTTGAAATTGTCGACCAATAGCAGCTTTTAGTGCAGGAATTATCTCATTTTGGAGCATTGCTAGATACGAGTCACCATTTAAATTACCATTGATAAATAATGGGCCCACAATTTGATTTCCTATAATACCTGCCCAAACCTTAAGTTTCTGTGGATGCTGTGAATGACTCTCTTCTTTCCAGTGCGGATTGCTGTTTTCCAAATACCGACAATTATGTCTATTGACACTGCCATTCAACATAAATGTTGCCTCATCAGAAAATAAAATATCGTTCAAAAGGATTTGTTTTCGGTCAATTTTATCCATCATTACTTCACAAATTTCGAGCCGCCGATCGAAGTCGTCTTCGTTCAGTTCCTGAATCAGATGTCCTCGGTACGCCTTGAAAACTGCCTTTTGAACACATTTCTGACTGACTCACTAGACATTTCATGAGTTTCTGCAGCAGACCTAACTGATTCATTTGGATTCTCGACGAAAGACTGAAGAACATCTAATGATGCGGCTTCCAGTTCTGACACGATCGTTAACGCTACCAGTCTCTATAAAACGCGCCACTGTCTTTATTACTGTGGACTTAGAGATAGGATATCTCTCTGGAAAAGTATCGTTGAATAAATTTTTAACCGCTTCATATGATCTTTCATTATGTCCCCACCCATGCATCATTAAAAGAGTTATCCTTTCACGCTCACTAAGTGACATAACGGTAAATAAACAAATTAATAACCAATTTTAAAACTTGTTAATGACTGAAAATTATTCCATCTGCATAACTAAACCCGCTGAAAGCTTCAGTGCAACTGAACTGTTATCTTCCTAACAAAATACAGATAACAACGGTTGCAGTCAAAGTTCACTTGGGGGTCAAAGTTCACGCTTTGGGAAAACCCTAACAGTAGTTGTGTTATTGGTAATAATTATTGATTCCTGGCTTCGATTACTACATTGTCAGATGATGGGAGGGGAACATTTTGAACACTTACTTTGATCACAGGTACTTCAAATAGCTATAACTACTGAATGAATCCACCTTTTGAAGTCCGATTTGCGGCATTGTACTCTGCTAAGTAAGACCTTTAATTTGATACCAAACTTGTTGCTATTTTGTCTGGCTCCTTGTGGACCGTCCCCCAAAGGGATTATCCGGTCGGTAATTGGGCAGATGTGTGCTTTACTATCACCAGTAAGCAAGTGTGAACTTTGGTATTTTTTTATATTGTGGTTTAAAAATTAAAAAAGAGGCTCCAGACTTAATTGTCACCCAGTATATAATTCTATCTAGTATTTGTTATGTACATACTGAAACTTTTGTTTACAAAAAACAATATAAATGTTCAATAGTTAAATTATGGTATTAATTATTTGTTTTCATATTACAAAACTCTTATAGGAAAGTATTAAAGAGATCATGATATAAAGCAAGTCAGCTTTTATTGGATTTCCAAAACATATTTTAAATAAAATAATTTAATTTTGATGAATGAAAATAAAATGATCAATCAAGAGATTGAACTCATCATTTGTCTATAGATTGCAGCTTCATTCAAATACCTCTAGCTGTCTCCATCTATTAAAACGCTATTACTGAAGTTAAAATGTTACAAATCATAATCAAAGAAACTTAGTTAAAGGCCAACTAATAAAAGGTGTGGGAGTGATGCCTTTGTAGCGTTTGAGTGTACACTCGGGTTTGTGACACCTTCTACGTTCGACACGATTGTCTTCAACACTGTTTAATCATCTCCAAAGGATATTCTAATAGAATTTTTTCAATATTTAGAGTCCCTAGAGAGATTTTTCTCTTTGTCGTAGATCTTTTAGTGGTGATGTAATGCAATTTCTAAGTTTTCTTTTTATACCACAGCCATAGGAGTACTGAGATTTATCATTTTACGTTATTGGCCGCTTCGTAGTCACTGTATGCTGTATACTGTAGTTAGAATATTACTATTATGTAACATATTCACTACCAGTGATAGCGATTGGCGAAACTTCCAATGTCGTCGTTTGGTAGCAAAGTATTAACATTGTATACTGTAACTATAATATTACTAGTACATAACATATTCGCTCGCTACCAGTGGTTACATTGGTAGTGATTAGCGAAACACCCAATGTATGACTTTGTGCCGTTTGGTAGCCAAAGAGTTAGCATTGTATACTGTAACTAGAATATTACTAGTATATAACATATTCGTCACTAGTAGTTACAGTGATAGTGATTAGCGAAACTCCTATATATATATATATATATATATATATATATATATATATATATATATATATATATAATTTTTGTGATTATTGTAGTTTTTTAAATAGAAATAATCCAGAAATTCCATCATGAGGACGATTGCAATAGGCAGATTTCTGTGAAATCTTTATCTATACTATAGCGTTTATCGATATTATACACTATTATAATATAAAATACTAAATTGGCAAAATGTTATAAAATATTTCCTAGGACAAAAATCAAATTTCTTTTTTTCTTTTTCTTTGCCGTTGTGATAAAGGGATAAACTACGACATTTTGAAAGTAACACGTACTTTTTATTTAAAGTTCTGTGTAGCCTTAATTTATTTGAACTCGTCTATGTTGTTTGTGCTGCAAACGAAGCTTTAAGCAATCCTTCTGAGGAATCCAAGAAAACTTTTCTGTTGTTTTGATTTGTTTACTGGGAGTACCATACAAACAAACTGTTTGAGGGAATAGTTTTCAAGAAATTTAAGTTTCTATAAATTATTTTCTTTTGACATTTTCTGAGACGTTCTGGTTCTGCATTCTACCAGGATGTTCTGGTTCTAGTATGTTTTTTTTTTATTTAGATTTGGTTAGTAGCCTATACTTCTTTCATTACATTTTGAAATTGTCTTACTGGTAAATTATTTAAAGCGTATAACGCTCATTCATAAGAACTGTTGTTCCGAATTAAATATTGGGGGATTATGTCTCCTAGGATAATTTGAATAAAGAGTTGTAAATCTTTTATCTTTTACAGTGAATAACTTATACTGATTAAAACGTAAAAAAACTATGCAAGGAAATTTTAATACTTTAAATAATAAATGCATACATCTTTAGTACTTTTCAAGACAACAAATTACATTACGATTAGTAGACCGTAAAACAATAAAATATTATATTTTATTACCACGGTAATAAGACGTATTTTGTAAAAATTGCAATAGATAAAGTGGTTCAACTTTCTCGGTGGTAGTTTAATGAGTAATTAATTGTCATATTTTCTGCAAAGGAATGAAATTTATTCTTTTTACAAAACACAGTCTCTGTACCCAAGGTTCATTGATAAAACGTTAACAACTCCTTACAAATAAGTGCGGTATAAATATTTTCAAGTTATTTTATTTTATACAGCTAAAAGTGTAACATAAAGTAGTACTGAACAAATATAAGTAGCCACATTGCTCGTGGAGGGATATAATTTTTTTCAATTCATGAAGGCTATTACTGAATTACTTAAATACAGTGAAATTGTAAAATACACACAACTGTGCACAAAAAAACTTGTATGAAACCTTTTAAAATAAAATTGTTTAAGAAATGAAAACATTGGTACTTCTAGGGACTTTAGCTACTGATTTAGTAGGCACAAAGTTCAAAGTAGGTTTTGCTTATTTGAAACACATGAAGCACTCAAAATTTATGAGTACAAAATAACATTTGCTAATCTTACTCTGACAACCGCAATTTCATATTTGCTTCAGACTGCAAGGGAACAGGTAATAGAGTTTAAAGTCGTTGATTTTTCTGGGTTATGTTTTATAATTTGGAGTTGTTACTGGTCATAATACACACACATTAATAATATAAAAGAGGAGTTATACAAATTACAGGAAATGCAATTAAGATTTATTTATACTACAAACTTCGTCGCAACTTTAAACTAAATTGACATTACAAACATTCACAGTGCATTAGTGTACTTGTTATGACTACCGTGTTTTTTTTTTCTTTTAAAAAAAAGGAGAGGCCGATCCCCTTTTAAAGCCTTATTCTGTCCGTCTTCATGGGACACTGGCCTGTGCGAGGATCTTATCAAACAGAATAAGGGGGCGAGTCGATACAGTACGAGCTTAATTGTACTGATAAAAAGTGTAACGGTCACAGACAGGATTTGAACCTGCGTTATCTCTAACTCGGACCAACGTCCAACGACTTAGACCGCTCGGCCATCGGCACTCCCTAAAACATGTGTAAAACATGTTGTTTATAAAAGGAGACACTAAGTGCCTTGTAGTTAACGTTACATAGTATAAAGTTGTGTCTTTTTCTAGCCCCGATCGTACATTGGATACATTTATGATAATATATTATACAAATGTTTAGTTTAACACCAACAATTCAAAATGTACTTATTCATATATTTCCAATGGATTTAAGTAGGCTACTACTTCATAAACATTAGATATTGTTAGAAACAATATTGCGCGTATTGACCATAACTGTACTTCTAATGATAAGTTTATTTTAGTTAGTTGTGCTTAGCTTATGTTATTACTTTACTAGAATTCAAATTATCTTGTAGTCTTATCTTGTAAAACTTAATAGTAGTTACTAACAGTGATCTTTTCCTAGAACTTAAGTAACACTTCTATTTTATACTCAAATCAAAACATATTTCCTTAGGCTGGTAAGTTTAGTTTAGATTATCTCGCACTCTTTGACATTTTATAATAGCATGAACTGAAAGAAGTAAGCTGAATATAGTACTCAGTAAATCATAAGAGTTATTTAAACAAATATTAGGAGGGATCTATAACATTTTTAAGTGTTTTTATTTCAATATTATTCAGCCGTATTGTTGAGGCCTGCTACTTAAAGTTAGAAGTCTTAATTTAGTGGTACATAAAACCAGAGAATTTTAAACGTACGGTACATTAAGAAATAAGACTACAAACACAATAATTGTATAATTCTATAATTATTATAGATGAACTACAAAGTCGAAATAAACACTCTGTAGCAACATAACTAGCAATAAACTTTCATTGCACTCGTTAAAGAACGTTTAGCGTATCTGTGAACTATCAGAAAATAAATGGCATTTCTACAGTGATTAAAAGCAGTCTGATATTTGTTTAGCTTCACATTGTGAAGTTTAAAAATCTGTGTTAAATTATTATTCAAATTCCAATTTGCTACCACAATTATCAAAGAAATGTTATAATAATCGCAATATTTTCCTTATTCCTCTTCTAAATAAATTCAAGTAAAACATCTATTTTGGTAATTACGTAAGGATTAAAATAATAATGACAGTAATTATATTTAATTATTTTTCAATATTATAAATTTCAAAGTTTTTCCTTATTATAATTTAAATAATTAATCTACAAAACGACTAAGATATTTTCAAGTGATACTTTTATCTCATAGCTTTCTTTCTTTCAGATTTTGTATAGTTCCAAATTTACTTCACTCGCGTAGAAAATAAAATGGAGTTAAAATAAATAATGCCCTAACTATTAAAAGATTCTAAAAAGTACATGCATGTATAATATACTAATGGCAACTGAAAGCTACTGTTACTTGAATATATAAAGTTCTCCTCTACATTGGATCTCTATGTGATCTATATTCTACAAGGTAGGCTACCATGTATCTAAGACAACATTTAACGAAGGGTGTACAGGTAAGAATTTAGATTGCTAAGAAAGGCTATAAAAACCAAATATGACTCAAAACCATAAAAACTAATTGATAGAAAGCATTTTCTATCTTGAAAATCAATATCTTGAAAAAAGATACTTATTTTTCAATATGTATTAACCTACTTAGTAGAAGGTGTTATAAGGTTTTCTTCACTCTACTGTCATATTTTAATTTCTTTTACTCTTGTATTCAGTAGACTGTATGGTTTCTTCAATCTTATTAAAACAGTTAATTTGTAAATGTCCATACATTTGTATGCTGGAATTTCCACTGATATTTTTGACGTGAAGTTTGGTTCTCAAGGAGCATGCACGTAACCGACAATCGTTGTATTAAATACAACATGCTAACGATTCTCATAAACTCAAATCTTCCACATTAATATTTGTGGTTATTATTATTTTTTATATCCATAATTGCCTGCTTAGCCACGATGTACGGAAACCAGACTCCAACTATATAATATGTATAGAGATTAAAAAGGCAGTTGTTTTGTCAAATTAAACTCAGGAAATCTAAAATAATGTTTAACTTGGATTAAAAACACGGTATATTTTAAAGACTAATTCGTTATAATAATTGGCTGAGCGAAGCATATTACTCGAAGGATTGGAAAAAAATGCATCAACGTTTGTATGTCTCCATCTGTCCGCACGATGGTGTGTATACTATACACTTGTAATTTTGCAAGAATCGTCATTTCTATAAAGAAATATGTAGCTATAAACTTCAAATTTTGCGTGAAGCTTCAGTGCTGACAGTTTCGCTGTATGTGGTGTGGAGTACTTATACCTAGTATACAACATCGTTTTTTTTTATAGAGTACGCTTTTTGTGAGCCTTAATAAGCTGTATGTTAAACACTCGTATACTCTATATAACCAGTATACATAGTAGATAGTTATAATAAATTCATAAATCCACAGAAGTGTGTTTGTTGTGACGTGTCTTTTCTCAATACCACCATTTACTGTTAAGAATGACACGTATCGCATACCCTAGATGAGCCCAATCAAGCGGGGATTCGATCCAGGGGTCTAAATTTTATTCTTTTGGATTATGTATGGCAGTTGGGTTCAGATATATTGCTATCACCTAAGGTGGTGGGTAACGTTCAAGCATTTAGTAAATCATCATTACCCAACTGATCTTCAAAAAAATTAAGAATTTGAAATAAAATGATGTCGATAAATAAAATATTTTCTATCACCAATTAAAGAAAACACAAAAGCGTAACTACCTAGATCTCTATCTGAATCAAAGCTACCTCAGATCGCAACACACTCTATGTTATGTAAAATAGTATGAGCAAAAGTAATATCAACACTAAGAACAATATATAATGTTTGGTCAGAATCGCATTAACAAAGATTAAGTAAGAAAAGTGTAAGAGAAATGATAATAGATCCAGAGCAATAATCTATTTGTTAGGTCCGTATTGCACGAACATAGGTTAAGTAAGATAGTAAGTAAGGTAAAGAACCAATAACCAATTTAAAGGTTAGGTCCGTATTGCACGAACATAGATTAAGTAAGATAGTAAATAAAGTAAAGAACCACTAATACCAAATTTAAAGGTTAGGTCGTTATTACACGAACATAGATTAAGTAAGATAGTAAGTAAAGTAAAGAGCCAATAATACCAATAACCAATAACCAATTTAAAGGTTAGGTCCGTATTGCACGAACATAGATTAAGTAAGATAGCAAGTAAAGTAAAGAACCACTAATCCTAAATTTAAAGGTTAGGTCCGTATTACACGAACATAGATTAAGTAAGATAGTAAATAAAGTAAAAGAACCACTGATACCAAATTTAAAGGTTAGGTCCGTATTACACGAACATAGATTAGGTAAGATAGCAAGTAGAGTAAAGAACCAATAATATCAATAAACAATTTAAAGGCTAGGTCCGTATCGCACGAACATAGATTAAGTAAGATAGTAAGTAAAGTAAAAGAACCACTAATACCAAATTTAAAGGTTAGGTCCGTATCGCACGAACATAGATTAAGTAAGATAGTAAATAAAGTAAAGAACGAAAAACCAATTTAAAGGTTAGGTCCGTATCGCACGAACATAGATTAAGTAAGATAGCAAGTAAAGTAAAGAACCAATAACCAATAAACAATTTAAAGGTTAGGTCCGTATCGCACGAACATAGATTAAGTAAGATAGTAAATAAAGTAAAGAACCACTAATACCAAATTTAAAGGTTAGGTCCGTATTACACGAACATAGATTAAGTAAGATAGTAAGTAAAGTAAAGAGCCAATAATACCAAATTTAAAGGTTAGGTCCGTATTACACGAACATAGATTAAGTAAGATAGCAAGTAGAGTAAAGAACCAATAATACCAATAAACAATTTAAAGGTTAGGTCCGTATCGCACGAACATAGATTAAGTAAGATAGTAAATAAAGTAAAGAACCACTAATACCAAATTTAAAGGTTAGGTCCGTATTAGACGAACATAGATTAAGTAGGCCTAAGATAGTAAGTAAAGTAAAGAACCACTAATCTTAAATTTAAAGGTTAGGTCCGTATTTCACGAACATAGATTAAGTAAGAAAGTAAGTAAAGGAAAAGAATACCAAGAATAATACGTTATAAGTAAATTTCGTGTGGCACAACATATAAAAACGATACAGAATATTAATGAAGGGTTAATTATGTATAGTATAGTAATTGAAGTAATATATTACCAATAGCAAGAAGAAATCGATACGTCCGTATCTCACGAACAAGTCGGCAGGAGTGAGGTTAAGATCGCAGCGCAGTGTACGTCTTATCGTCGTGATATGATGGTGTAGAATGACCTCTCGCTCCTCTGCTGGCCGGTCCATCTGACGAGTTTGCGTTGGAGCGCATGCGCGACTTATCGTTCATGCCGCAACCCGTCAAGCGGCGAACATGTCGTGGCACGATAGCTGAGGCGAACTTGTTTTATCGATCCCGTTAAGCATTGTTGACGGGAAAAACTAATCCCACAATAAATCTTGAATGTAAGACCCAAGATAACCTATAAAAAATACACTGTACATTTTAGTACCTCACACCCCCCTCTTTCTTTCGGGAAGAGAACAAAGCAAACAAAATTGAACATCTTCTTAGTTTAATTCAACAATTTTCTATTTTTAAATGTAAAACTGTATTTGTAAGATGTAGAAACTAAATTAAACAAAGGAATTATTTACTTAAAAATATAAATAAACTAACGTTCTTTTGCTCTGAACCCACAAAATTGTGTACTAAATTATAATAAACATGATATAAAACAATAAAAAGAACACTCAAAAAGAACACCATTTGTTGATAATTCTATATAAATGTAGTAATAAAGTTGAAATGAAAACATGAAAACGAAACTTAAAATGCCTAACCTTTTATAATAATGTTGTCAAAACTCGAAAAAGTAAAATGTTTTCAAATTGATAAAGAGACACACTTCACTGCAGAAAGTTTAGTTGCCTTGAACGAAATAAAACAAAATATTAATCTTCGGTTATAAAAAATAAAACTTTTTCTTCTTGGTGGCTTAAATATACTAATGGAATAACTAATTCAGCGCAATTCAGGTGGCAACTTTCGCACATCTATTCTGACAAAAGTGCCGTCCGGATTGAATATCCGAATCCTTTTTGGACGATATCTTTTTTGTTTGTTTGAAGCGGCCTGCACGTTTCTGACGTTCAACGAGCAATCCAGGACGTGCTTTATTTCTTCTGAGGCTTCAGTTTTCTCCGGTTGTGGTGGTTGGGTTAGTTGTGGAGTGTCTCGAATTGTGGTAATGCAATTGGTGCTGGAATTTAAGTTTGTCTTAGGTGACGTTTCTTGGAAATCCATTCCTAGTTCGTTGTCTACCCATTCTGAATCTTCCATGATCGAAAGGCATGGAGAAGATGCTCTCGACAACGTCACATCGCATTTATTTACCATCTCAAAGTCATCCTCGGCGGCGGCTTCTTTTTGGGTGTTAACATCTTGATGCGATGTGTCTGGCGTTGGACCACTTTCCTTCCTCAGTTTCATCCATTTCATGGCCTGAAAGACACTTGGTTCTATTGCTGGTAGATATTGCGTTTTTAACTTCCCTATCAGGCGGATTTGAAAAGGTAATCGAGGATTCGTTTCCCTCATAATTATTGTCGATGGCTTCCTTGAGGGCTTCCAGCATCGAGTCCCATGCCGTCACTACAGTCCGACGACCTTCGGGGAAACATACTGTGAGTTCTGACGTTTCAGGCTGAGTAGAGGGAAATCGACAGTAACTTGGATTTGTAGTTATAGCAGAGAAATCCTTGTCTGATTCCTTGTGTATAACTAAATCTAACCCTTTATGTTCATCTGCCCTTAAGTTTGCAATAAAGTTTATATTGATATCATTTACGTCATTTTTGCGTTTCGCGTTTTGAAGACGGTGTGTTTATATAAACTAAATTTAACTCCTTTATTATATCCATACCTAAAACTAAGGACGTAGTAAGGTTTGGAACATACAAGAGTTTTGCCTCAATATGGGCTTCGTTAACCTCCAAGTTAACCAAATACGAGTGTTTTACATAGGTTTTAAAGCCATTGGCCATTTGCAAAGGTATATGTGTATTTTGGGGTTTTATAGAATTATGTTTTAAATGATATACTAAATCTTTGCCTACTATGCTAACCATAGCACCAGTATCAATCAGAGCCTCAAATGTTTTTCCAAGAATGTTAACAGTTACATACGGTCGACAATCATGTAGCTTCTCAAGTCCGAAACTACCCGAGTAGTGTGTTAATTCTTCGGCACAGGAGTGTTTCCCGTTGGAGGTCGTGTTGGAAAATGGTATCGGGATCTCAGCTGACCTCCTTGGTCTGGGATCCACAAAGCGTTTCCCGAATTACATCGGCAATCCGTTGTTTTGATACCTTCCGTTTTGCAGTTATAGCAGCGGAGTCTCTTAGGTTTAGTACACTCACTGAATCTGTGTCCAGTTTCTTCGCAGTTCCAGCAAATTGGAACAGCCTCTCTACGGATATTCCTAGTAGGAAGGTTCACTGTAGGTCCTGGACGTGAATTTGACTTTACCTCGCCGAGCCTGTACTGTTTCTGATCGTTTTGTAAAGTAGCCGCTTGTGAATATTGCACCGTTTGAACCAAATTGGGTCTAACCGACTGCCTTAATTGTTGGTGTCCCCGGTTTCCATTATCTGTCCATATCCTGGGAGTGGGGTTGTACTGGCGATGTCTCATTCCTTCCATGCTTACCTGCTTATTTTTGGAATAGTATGCAGTTTCTGGGACCAGTGTTTGTGCCGGGTTAGGTGGAGGTTTGTAAAGAACACGCTCTCTTTCATAGCTTTCGTAATATTCGGCTTCTTTAATCATATCCTGTATAGACTTTATATTCCCTCTTCTCATAATTAGTTTATATTCTGGTCTCATATTGCAATAAATACGATCGAGTTTTTCTTCTAGTTTATATCCTCCTCTTCGTCGAATTAGTGTGGTTATGGCCACAATAAAGCTACGAAATGGTTCAGCCTCTCCTTGTGTACGCTGGCGGATTTCATCCTCAAGATTGCGTCGGTAACCTGGTGGTAAGTATTGCATCTCAAACGAAGTCTGAAAATCCTCAAAACTATCCCAAAATCCTCTATGGTTTCTAAACCACAACAGGGCTTTTCCTCGTAATAGTTCGGGAAGAGCTCTTAAGATTTCTTCTTTGGATATATCGTAACATTCCATTAATTCATTAAGTCGCTCTAAGAAAGATACTGGATCTCCATTTCCTTCGTAATGCAGATTCCATTTCCTGGCAATATTGCATATATGGGCCGAATTTTTAGCGCTAAAGGGGGCAGTATCCCGCAACTCGTTACTTTGAACTCCGTTATCTATTGGTACCGTAGTGGTAAATATAGGATCGCGGGGAGCTAAATAAGTAACGGCCATATTAGGATTTAAAAGTGTATATGGACTTTGGCTTGCCGGTTGTAAAGGTTCTTGCTGAATATGATTGGTTTCGGATGAAGACATATTTTTTAAATTAACTAAAACTCTTTTTACTGTTTCTGCACTAGCGCTCGGAGAAAGACCCAAGATTTCTCGAAAACTGGCAAGTTCAAGTTGGGAGGAATCTTCCATTCTGGTATTAAGAGTAGAGGTAGCAGGAATAGTTGAAGTACCCTGAACCTCAGTATTTTCAGCACTTAAGAGTGTATTATCTAAACTCTTTGTATATGTAGAGGGAGTTCGAACTAATCCTTGGCTCCTTAAGAAAGTCACAAAACGAGAGCGTAGATCTTCACTATTTCCTTCGATTGGTAACCCATATTTTGACATTTCTTCAATCAACTCAGGCTTCTTCAGATTATAAATCCATCCAACTTTTTCGGAACTTCCCCTCATCGTGGTTTGTTTCCCTGAGGCTAATGATTCAGTAGTAACGGGCAATACTTTTGGTATTGTACCGGAATGGACTTGACTGGATGGAGCAGTAGACGTTTTAGTCGTTGTGGTAGCAACATTTGCGTCTTTAAGAGGGCTAGTAATAGCAACATCTGTAGTTAAAGTTCCAGTCTGTGAGTGTGACTTATTATCCTCACTCTTAGGGTCAGTAGTTTTCGAACGACCAGTAGGCAGTATATTTGAATGAAACAGAAGGCATAAGAGCCTCCAGATTCGGAGAAAGCTCAATGGAAACATGATGTGTAAATGAAGATACGGTAGGAATAAAATAGAATATGAGTCTAGATATTTAATTTTTATCGGCTGTTTTTACATGACGATCACTGTAATGTAAACAATCAGTCGAGTCTGTTCGAATATCCGTCCCTGTTCGGGCGCCAAAATGTGACGTGTCTTTTCTCAATACCACCATTTACTGTTAAGAATGACACGTATCGCATACCCTAGATGAGCCCAATCAAGCGGGGATTCGATCCAGGGGTCTAAATTTTATTCTTTTGGATTATGTATGGCAGTTGGGTTCAGATATATTGCTATCACCTAAGGTGGTGGTAACGTTCAAGCATTTAGTAAATCATCATTACCCAACTGATCTTCAAAAAAAATTAAGAATTTGAAATAAAATGATGTCGATAAATAAAATATTTTCTATCATCAATTAAAGAAAACACAAAAGCGTAACTACCTAGATCTCTATCTGAATCAAAGCTACCTCAGATCGCAACACACTGTATGTTATGTAAAATAGTATGAGCAAAAGTAATATCAACACTAAGAACAATATATAATGTTTGGTCAGAATCGCATTAACAAAGATTAAGTAAGAAAAGTGTAAGAGAAATAATAATAGATCCAGAGCAATAATCTATTTGTTAGGTCCGTATTGCACGAACATAGGTTAAGTAAGATAGTAAGTAAGGTAAAGAACCAATAACCAATTTAAAGGTTAGGTCCGTATTGCACGAACATAGATTAAGTAAGATAGTAAATAAAGTAAAGAACCAATAACCAATAAACAATTTAAAGGTTAGGTCCGTATCGCACGAACATAGATTAAGTAAGATAGTAAATAAAGTAAAGAACCACTAATACCAAATTTAAAGGTTAGGTCCGTATTACACGAACATAGATTAAGTAAGATAGCAAGTAGAGTAAAGAACCAATAATACCAATAAACAATTTAAAGGTTAGGTCCGTATCACACGAACATAGATTAAGTAAGATAGTAAATAAAGTAAAGAACCACTAATACCAAATTTAAAGGTTAGGTCCGTATTACACGAACATAGATTAAGTAGGCCTAAGATAGTAAGTAAAGTAAAGAACCACTAATCTTAAATTTAAAGGTTAGGTCCGTATTTCACGAACATAGATTAAGTAAGAAAGTAAGTAAAGGAAAAGAATACCAAGAATAATACGTTATAAGTAGATTTCGTGTGGCACAACATATAAAAACGATACAGAATATTAATGAAAGGTTAATTATGTATAGTATAGTAATTGAAGTAATATATTACCAATAGCAAGAAGAAATCGATACGTCCGTATCTCACGAACAAGTCGGCAGGAGTGAGGTTAAGATCGCAGCGCAGTGTACGTCTTATCGTCGTGATAGGATGGTGTAGAATGACCTCTCGCTCCTCTGCTGGCCGGTCCATCTGACGAGTTTGCGTTGGAGCGCATGCGCGACTTATCGTTCATGCCGCAACCCGTCAAGCGGCGAACATGTCGTGGCACGATAGCTGAGGCGAACTTGTTTTATCGATCCCGTTAAGCATTGTTGACGGGAAAAACTAATCCCACAATAAATCTTGAATGGAAGACCCAAGATAACCTATAAAAAAATACACTATACATTTTAGTACCTCACATTGTAGTTCAAAGTCCTATAGAAAACGTAGTTGATAAAAGTTGCCTTCAACTAGATTATAAAAGAGGAGAACTAGACGTCAAAATTCTGAGAGAAATGCTAAAATTCCCTAGATATGGAAATAAACAAAAGCCAAAAGACAATGGAGTAGATCATTAATCTTTCAACAAACAACAGCGTTTTTGGTTATTTATCGTTATAATAAAGCCATTCTAGTTGGTCCGGTTGTGAATAATCTCACTGTGAATAAAAATGTATCGCGTAAAATGTCATCGAGATAAATGCATTCCTTTATTTATAGGTTAATTGTTGTTTCTGTTGTATTGTTTCTAGCTTAATAAAACAGTTACAGCTAGATAAAGTTACTAAAAGTCAATACTTTAAGTTGAAAACAGATTTTAACGAGCTCATTTATATGATAGAACAAAACGACGTTATTTATTTGTTAGCGCGTCACAAACGATGGCTTGCTGTGTTAAAGGCCAATAAATTACCAAGAACTGAATGTCACAAAGATGACATCACTCAAACTGTGAATAGACCAATTACCAGATATGAGCACTTTGATGTGACAGAGTGTTAATCTATATTGCCTGCATATTTGTATCTGCTTCAAACTGTGATACGTGGCAATAATGGGATTGGTGCACGTCCTGATCATGACGTAACTTCTGCTCCTCTATGACGGTCTTGCAGAACTCGTGGACTATGTATGCACCTTCTATTATGACATAACCTCTTTGTATAACCCATACGAGAGTGGTAACAATGTTTCTTAGTGGCCTGAGTCAAATCTAGCTCTGATCTCTTCTAAGCAGTTAATTTACCTAAGCTCAAGAATAAAGTAAATACCTATAAGAATAAAATGTTTCAATTGCTAAAACCTAAAAATAACTATTTGCAAGGTTTTACACTGTATATGTACCGTAAAAACATAGAATTAAGTGATATTTTTTTAATTCTGAAACTTTTTATAAATCGGTCTGCAGTTTAAAATGTTTCAATGTTTATTGAAAAATATTGCACCAAAATGTTTTTTACAAGAGTATTAATCCCTCGTACCATGTAATAATTATAACCATAAGGTACATTATAGCTTATGAAAAATAATAAACTCATTATTGATCTTAAAGTCAATGATATTTCTGAGTTAAGGTATCACAATTAGAGTTGTTATTGTTTAAAGGTTATTTACATGAATGCTGTATGTGTTATGAATATATTGCATCTTATTTATAAAAGTAGCCATAATGTCTTTGAAAAAAACATTGAATGGTATAAAGCTGTGTCTCTATCTAGTCCAGGTCGTACATTGGATGCAATATACATTTTTTACGAATACACTTCTTCAGTTTTACACTAACAATTTAACGTTTGTTTGTCCTTTCATTTTTATGGATTCAAATTTTGTTTCATAAACGTTAGATATAGTGAAAAAACGTGTGGCAGTAACTATTTTTAAATTAATATTATGTTTTTGACCTAAATAAATAACCTTTACCGGTAGCTTTATTTATTTAGTTTTGCTTAACGTACTTTATTATTTTTCTGAAATTTAAAAGGAATTGGTTATTTTATTTTGTAGAATTGTCTTGTAAAACTTGATAATAGATACCTACTAATCTTTTCCTACAACCAAATTAATTTTTCCATTTTATACCTATTGCCAAATGTGACTTATTTTCTTAGGCTAGCAAGTTTGGTTTTGGTTATCTACCACTCTTTCATATTTTACAATGGCACGAATTGCAAGAAGTGAGCAGAAGATTGTACTGTTCTGCCCGTGAAAAATCACCCCGTCGTTCAATGGAGGGAAACTCCGAAAAGCGGATTTTCCTACACTAAACTAGTCTAAAATAGGTAATGACACCAGTGGCGGATCCAGGAGAGGGGCTATGGCCCTCGCTGAGATTTAAAAAAAATATTTTTTATAACAAGTATCACTATTGAATTGTAACTAAAAAAATTAATTTAACTTATTGAAGTAATCTTTGGAGTATGAATGAGTAATTTTGTTTCATCTAAATGCAAAATTAATAGTAAGTAAAACCAAAATGGCCACGCAGAAAACTTTTACCCCTACGTGACACTTCAATTCAGTTGGTGATAAACCAAAATGACCAATTGAAATAGTTCCTATGTGAGCTTGATATAATCTTTGGGAGACATTAAATTGGTTTCCATTATCATAAATCAATAATTTTTTTAAGGTTCGATTTGTACATTTAAATGGAAATTGACCATAATTATTTAATTACTGAGTAGATAGTCTAATCATATACTAAAAGTATGATTACTAGTGCTTGATGTATTGCCCTCGCAACTCACTCAACGCATACTCATACCGAATTAACGAGTGTTTCATAGATTCTGATTTAATCCCTATATCCAGTCATCACAAGGATTAAGTTAAAGTATACAAAAGTGGTTCTGCAATCTTGGTCTCTCGGCTATCTCGGACTGGCCTAAGCCATTTTCCGATACCATCAGTCGCTTGCATCATTCTGTTTTCTTTAATGAATCACCGGCTAGCTTCGTCGTTACGTAAACTAACCTTTTACCTGAAAAACAATAATATGATCATTTAAAGTGCAACGAAAGATTTTGTTTTTCTAAAGTATAGTATCCAAAGAAAGTTTTCTACAATCCGAACACCACTGTAGTAAGTAGCCTTTGCAATCATCAACTGGGATTGTCTTGTAATATTTTCATTCAGTTATTAGAACAGTGGAAATGATAAACACGTTCCTTGTCTTCCTGGGACGACGCCATCCAACGCAACGGCTGAATCTAGGAACTACTGGTGGAGCGGGCTAGGCTTCAGTAAGTCCAGTTTTCATTAAGTCCAGGACCTTGTATTTTGCCATTTTAATACTGGCTGTTTCATAAAGTCCAGTTTTCACAAAGTCCAGTTCTCTAATATTAATTTAAAATATAACGCAGTTTCATAAAGTCCAGTTTTCAATAAGTCCAGGAGTTTAATATTATTAAAATACAGCAGTGTCAGTAAGTCCAGTGTCACAAAGTCCAGAAGTACAGTCTGTGCCAGAGCAAGTCGCCGGCGACCGTCATGTTGCTATGTTGCAGGGGCAATTCTGAAGGCGTTCCAGCCTCAGCGCAAATTTAATAATTCATGTGGATTGTTATGTAAAGCAGCCTAAAAAGAATTAGTTTAAATTCAACCTTTAAATATTTATCTTTATTTTATGTATATTTGCAATTGTGTATCTAACTTATAGTTTTAAAATGTGGTTTTTCATACAAATCATAGAATAAATAGAAAACAATATTTTAATTATTAAACTTCATTCAACCTAACATTAATTAATAAATATAAGTATACATTTGGAATGTTTATTGTATCTGTACTATGTATGTCCAATTAAATCACCGTAAATAACAAACAATACATTCATAACAAAATGTTGTATTATTTTACTATATGAAAACTCAAATTCTCAATAATGCCAGACACTCAACAAATGTTTTGAAAGTATTGAGTTTAGCAAACACACATAAAATATATATTTTTGACGTATCATATGTTCCAATGCTAAAATAAAATTATATAACATTTTCCTGTATTAAATATGCTGTCTTTTATTAAGTAAAACAGGAAATTAAAATTAATCTTTTTGCAAGCAACAACTGTCATTTCATTATGAAATTTTATTCAGGAGCTAGTTCTCATAACCAATTAAGATAACTGGTCTGTTACGTATTATGCATAAACCAGTGTTGATTATTTACTATTAAACGCTATTACTACAATGTTATTGATCAAAGTAATAAAAATTATAAGTCTTATATATTTTATATAAATATTAGCTCTGATAATGGCAGTAAAGAGAGAACCTGCTATATATTTATTATATATGATCAACCAAACAATAAACAGCATCTGGGATGTTAACCAGTCGGGCCCCTTTAGCTCAATAAACTACCTTGCCCCGATCATGAGGTTATATGACAATTGACTTAGTGGGAAGCCTATCAGTCGTGGGGCTGGACAACTTTCATTTAAAACTGTCTTTCCGCACGATATATCAGAAACTTACCAACATATAGACGTTTGTTTATGCATGAAGCTTCAGTACTGTGTGAGGAACACTGCGTTTCGATTGTGGTAAACGTCACACCATGAGATTTGGGTGATATTTAGCATGTATTACATTAGTCTTATGGGTAACCATTGTGATATTGGTAACAAAGCACAATAAATATATTTGTAAACAAACTCAATTTACTCATTATATATTTTTAACGTCCTAATAATATTATATATGCGACAGTGCCTTTGTTTCTTCGTTGTGTTTTCACGCGTAAACTACTCAACCGATTGTACTGAAACTTTACATAGACATTCCTACGGTTCCTGGAACGAATATGGGCCTATTCTTATTTCGAAAAACTTTCCGGGCTCCACCATAATGGACTTAAAAATAGCGAAAGTTCCAATTCTTGGTCTTTAAAGTTTCGTACTTTTTATTGAATGAGCCTGTCAAGTAATCAACCTTTCTGTGTAAACATTATACTAAGGCAGCACACCAATATGTTTATTTAATTTAAGCACTATTTTATTTATATTATATAATCAAATTTAGCTGACACTAAACTCCTGTTCTCAGTCTCTTAGGACTGTATATATATTTTTTTCGTCAACATTTTGTTAATCGGGTAAATAAGGCAAATTCAACTATGGAACCGTAACTACAATAGACTCGAAGTCAGTTGAAATGCTTGGAACCAGAGAGAGATTTGATCGAAGTAGGCTTCTCATTCCTAAGAAGGTAAATATATTTCCCTCGTCAGGACAACGATGAAAACTCATCTATGGCACTAAAAATACATTAGACCGGCAGTAGATCACAATAGCTGGAAATAAGCGGTTTTTTAAGCAAAGCTGTTTTCGGAGACCAGTGTAAATAATTTCTTGATGAGAGCAACGAGGTAAATTCAGTTGTGGCATCGGAAATATGATGAATTTGAACGAGAAATGAATGCTCCTATACCAACCAAACATGATACAAGATTTTGTACCTCTGATCGTCTAACCATAAAACACTGAAATTATATGAACCTGGTCATATGACTACTTACGTTTGAAACACATTATAGAGGACCATTATATTACATCATACGTGTTTTGATAAAGTTGGCTTCGGACTTTGATTTTTTTTTTACCCGCGGGTAACAACTTGTATGACGTATTAACACATGTAGACTAATTATTCCAACACATCCCACACCATTTTTAAGGTGAGTGGTGACTAGATGTGTAGACTTTTATTATTTAAACACTAGTATGAAACGCAATAAAATGAAAAGAACGTGAATGTATCATATGACAAGATCATGTGTATCATTTCGAAAAATATTTCATAATTAGACTTAATTGAAACTTCATTTCTACATAAACAAGAATGAGGTCAACCATTGAATTTGGCTGATAACACTGAGTTCGATAATGGTGAATTTCATTCCATGGGATATGGCCTAGCGTTAGCTATTATATTTTTATTGGTATTATATGCAAACATTGGGGCAATGAAAATATGGCAGAATAAATAAATTTGAGAACAAACCTAGTCCAATAAAGACTTTTTTACATGGAAAATTTTTATTCATATGGTAAAATGAAAAAATTACCAGAGTGGAAAGTCAATGTTAAAAGTAGGTGACAATATTTAATATCAGAGAACTCTCGAGTTGCAGTTCCCCAATTTAGCTCACCGAAACTTCCATTACTGGAACACTGCTATAAAACATAATTCAATATGAGACTATAATGTGGTAAGTTATCTCGAGAAAGATTTCTTCTGTTAACTTCATTTTGATATAGACTAGGTTGGGTTGTTATCACTCAGTAAGCCAACACAATTTTTATTTTATCTACCGGGGGTATATAAAAATGTCTCTTCTGTGCGACTGTTTATCATTCTATCTGCCTGCAGGTATATCGAAAAATAAAATGTGTTATAGATTTGAAATTTTGATTGCAAACTCAGTTTGTTATGCGACACGTGGTGTGGCTTGTTGCTACTTTGTTTATATTATATTGAATTAGTAAAAAGCATTTATTTTTAACACGCAAGCCTCTAAAACAAAGCGATAAATGTGCATTTTGAATTTTGCTCCATTTTAATTGTGCAGCTGATGAAACATTGAAAATGCCTCTCCTTGTGTGTATTGTTTCTGGGTAAACGAGACAGACACTCTTTTGTAGCGTATGTGGCTCTGTTGCCGAGATTGCGTTTTGAGCTACTTCGTTACCGACTGTCTAGGCTAATTGTTGGCCTAGGCTATTATGTCAGGACCCTATTTAAGCTGGCAAAATCAAGGATATCGAAATCATATTCTTAATGTACTCTGCTGTATTGATCTTTGTCGAATCCTTTTATACGGACGTTGGACTCCAGATTCCAGTAGTCAAGGCTGTGACAGAATGTCAGATTTCAAACACTACACAAAGTGGAAGGTGAAGTAGAGCTAAACTATTAAAACTCCCTTTTGATTGAATCAGCCCCTTCCAATAACAGTTGTTTTAAAGTGAACAAACTGTAGTAATTAATGTATGATGGCAGTAATGATAAGAAATTATTTCTGTAGACATTGATACTGATGTAGCATTTTTATGTACTTCCTACGTAATCTCATAGTTAATCCTATAATAAAACTTCCAGACATTTCTTAACTCACGAATATAATATAATAAGATACAATCTAACTAGAACACAATTAAAAAGCTAGGTTGGTAATACACAAATAAATGATAGCACTGTTTAAAATTCCATGTTTTATTTTGTGAAATATAATTTTTCTTTTTAAAGGAGCATTTTTGGAATGATTACTAAAAGTATATATACAAATTTATTTAAATAACTGTTTTTCTACACCAGTTTTCAATGAAAATACTGTGTTAATCTTTTTTTGTAGTATAGTTTGAATTCTTACTAATGATTTTCATTATACTTTTTAAGTTTTTTTTTTTTTATCTTCTGACAAACTGCTAAATAAAAGGCCTTCATGATCAGATATGGACATTAGTAAGAATTTGTCTCTTCTGACGGATCTGAGGTTGTTTCCTGTAATACGAGTAGTTTTCTAAAACTGTAACCAAAAGGACTATCTAGTGGAAACTGTTAGACTCATGTTATAACTATTAGAAAAATATGATAAACTCCAAACTACAAAATAGATTTATTTTCGTCGATTTATATTTTTTAACGTTCATCCATCATTACGATAGTTATTTACCGATCGATAACACGTGTTAATTTCTTCCTCAACCATGTCAGATATTCCACTACTGTTATGCCACCATAATAGAACAAACTATGCAATTTTGTTGAATAATTCCACAACACAAACAAAATAGTGAATTGCAGTGTTTCAATGAAAACAAATGTACAACAATGCTCATGATTTCCAGGAATTTATTTAGTAATTGTGTGTGCGAGACGAAAGCTATAAACAGTACAATGTGTCACAACCGGATACGGGAGGTCCTCCATAGCATGTTGCACCTGTCAATGACCCATTATCTCAAATGTGACGAGGGTGCAATAAACCAACACTCCCTCGGTT